>NW_019211454.1:33490643-33607125 GCF_002443255.2 Varroa destructor
TGCCTACCTACGTAATTTAAGTCGCACACACCCACTCGGGCGAAGCCGACTTTTATTAGACATATTATTTA
The DNA here is from genome assembly GCF_002443255.2 of Varroa destructor. Taxonomy (NCBI): domain Eukaryota; kingdom Metazoa; phylum Arthropoda; class Arachnida; order Mesostigmata; family Varroidae; genus Varroa; species Varroa destructor. Next base: position 33,490,715 of record NW_019211454.1, read on the forward strand.
TATTCTGTGGAAATGGAGTCAATGACTTACAGTTTTGCACGAATTTTAGTAGTCACGTTCGTAGAATTGTTTGCGTGAATGATCTTATTATAAGGGCTGCATATCGTCTATCCTTTTTTGAAGCGGACTCCTTACGGCTCGTCATAACATAATCAGTGCAATCGTTTGAGGCACTCCTTAATCCAACAACATATGGATTCATTTTGCAACATCAACGAGCGTGTCAGTCTTTTCCTTACATTGCTCGCCACCCGATCTGTAGAGCTTAAGCGTTTAGTTTCATTGATTATGGATGTAGAATTCAAACTTTACCAACTTAGCTGTGTCTTTTGCTAGGGTGGAACCCTCGAAAGTAATATCTGTTTATATATATATATATATATATATATATATATATATATATATATATATATATATATATACTCTATCGAAGAATGGAGAAAGTCTTGTTTTGAAGTCAGTTATTTACATTTGATTTATGTGAGATTAATCGAGACATACTAGTTTCTGCTAGGGATTATACAAACGTTTGCCGCCAAATGCACACAAGTCAAATAATTTTTAATAATATTTGTGGCAATTTGGCAATTCAGTTGCTGAATTTCCGCAGCACCTCCATAACCGGGTAAGTGCAAAAACACAAAGACAACAATTTTGATTCAAATCCTTTTCAGTAAATAAACAACGATGAAGACTGATACTGAGTTAGACCTGAGCCATCTACGATAGGCTTCTGCATTGAACGAGCCTTTGAATAAAATGGTATTTCTTTGCAGATCAGGATGGACAAAATTTGGCAGTTTAAGCTGTCAACTCGTTGATGTTATATGACTGCAAAGGTTAGGCTATGAGATAATGGGGCATAATAAAGGAATCTGACAACGTTTAGTTTATATAATGATGCTAGTGATATCGAACATGAAGAAAAGTATGTAACGTCCAGCTACCTTAATAATAACATGTTTTTTGTTGTTAATACGAAATGTACGGGTCGTTTTACTTTTATTTTCAACCAGTTGATGATACTCAAATCGAGATGCGGGAAAGCTCCTCTAGGTTTGTGCTCACACGTCGTGATGAACAAATGGTAAATGGAATGATGCGATATAGTTGAGTAATGAGTACCGCCAATAAACATTTGGTTCCTCCGTCTTTACGTATATGTTACGCGCCATAACACACTTCCTTGATTCACTTTACAAATGAAAAACAAAAGAAGATACCTTGCACACGGCCATCCGCCCAAAATCCTTAAACAATTGGTGAGAAGCAGATTTTTGTGTTCGTAGCAATGCATATGTATGTATATATGTATGTACGTATGTATGTATATATGTATGTATATAAGCGAATGTGATTTTTGTGCTTGTGAGCATTAATATGACCTGCCGAGAAATTTACAGTAATAGATAATTAACTGGTTGATTTTTTGTTGCTTACGTCTAAGTCGTAATAACATCATGTTATAATTACCTTGAGTCGTTTCATATAAATGCTCATTAGGTATACTATTACAAGCACACGCACGCCCCCCAATGAAGTCATGTACAAATCTATAATGTTAGAAATAGAAACAAATTTAAGTAGTGCCTTTTTTTTGAACATTTGCTACTTTACGGTGTTTTTCTTTTTTCGTTATTCAACATAATATATATATATATATATGATTTCATTTTACCCAGCACCCCAGAATCAGCCCACCACTTTGATTGCAACCAACCTATATGAACTCGGTATTTGTTTCTTATTTTGGCATTCTACCGGCATCTGCTTTTTACAGGTGGTAGAAGCTTGAGCTTGTTTTGGAACTGCGCGATGTCAGAGAATTTTTCCTTAGGGTCGCGGGGAAAGCCTTGTCCGATTTGTGTATCACCGGCATCTTTCTCGATGATTGTGACGATCACCTGAAAGACAGTTTTTTTTTTGTATTGCATTACATGAAAAGTTACCTAAAATTATTATTGAATTGTTATTTAACCGATTTTTTGAGATTGTATGACCTCAGCATTTGTGCTTTTCATATCAGTTCTCTCGTACAGACGAAACTGCTAGAGACTGATCAGTCAGAAATCACGCATGGAAGGTTTTATTAATCTATTGTAGTAATACCTTTTTTAGATAAAAATTTCTGACTGAATTGTATATATCGACCCATTTCTGTGCAGTTGGAGTCGACAGGTTCAGCCACTTATTGTGATTCCCTTTCAGCTAGGGGTCATTCATAGTAGTACTGACTCTCGTTTTCAAGTTGTTGTTTTCTGCTAAATCTGTATGGGTGAGAAACGTTTTTATCTGCTCTGGTTTGTCCGAGTTACAAAATTTTACGCCGATCTAGAACGCTTAAATATCATGAGTTTCAGCATATCATAATATATGAACACCTTGTAGGATAGGAGAAACCGTAGAGGGTGCATAAACTGTTTAATGAGCGAAAAACGACAAACTGATTTTAAAAAGCGGTTTTTAAGGAAAATTACATAATGCACTGAAAAGGCTCATTCGTTAACTTTACATACAGTTTTTGCATCAGAAAAGATGGAAATTGTACATTCACTTCAAAAACAAATCCGAGATTAAACTTTGTAATCACGATAAAAGCTCGTTTATAACATAAACGTTCGATGTGATTTGGTCTAAACAATGTGACAAAACTATGAAAATACTGCGTAACATTTATTTTATGTTTGTATAAATAAAATTACTTGTACATCATATGGTGTTCATCAAAAACGCTTAATGTATCATTCTCTCACATAGTAGACGGTCTAGGATCACAACAACGTTCAATTTATAGATAGAAAAAGACGGGTTGGCAGTTGATACAGAATTCTATCTCTGACTCGAACTTATCCTTGTCCTTTCTACTCGAATTCATAACTTGCGCACCAAATAGGATAGGAATAACTAGGGTATTGGTGTGCTAATCAATAAATGGCACTACCGCACTGTAGTCTTCTACGATAGCCGAAATAGCCGTCGTACACGAACAAATGCACGTATTCGTATCCATCTGGGGACCACTAATAACACTACCTTCCAGGTTTGGTCGTCGTTACAGTAGGTCTGATGGAACTGTTTAACGTCATCGACCGTTAATTTGCTTAAGATGGCCGCATATCTTGCTTCTCTGGTGTAGTCACAATTACAGTCCAGCAACTCGGATCCTAACCTGAAATTAGTCATAAAACAATACTTGAATTAGAAGTTTAACAAACAAATTTAGTTTTGTGGCGGCGGAAATACTAATCGAATGCAATTGAGGATACCTTTAGGAAGCATGCGTTCATTCGATGAATCAATGCATTAATGTTTTCACTCTCGTTAATGCGATATTACCTTTCAACCTTCTTGACTGGTTTGAGGCGTTTTTTCAACAGTACAGCAGAGCGATGTTGATTAAACTGCTCTTCGGTTAGATCGTTGATGTACTGACGAAGATAAACCTGAATGCAATAACAAGACACCTTGTTGACGATAGATTGCTAGAACCTGCGAAAGATGATTGTATTCGTTTTGCTCATCGATTGGGGTCGATTCTTCTCAGTTACTAAACGTGGTCTTCTTATCAAAACACCTAGGAGTTTAGGAAAATTCAATGGACCACGTAAAAGTGATTTAATTTGTATGAATAGGTCTGAGTAAACTTACCCTCATAAAGTGGAAAATACGATTCATCACGTAATTGGTATTATTCTTTGTCTCCACGTACGTCATTAGACCTAGGTTCAGCGAAAAAACGAGAATTTGAATAAATGAAGCTTGCGAACAGTGCGACCGCTCTAACAATGACTTCACTAGACGAAATATGATGGGTCCTACACTGTATCGTACGGTTAGAACGAAAGAGGTAAAACGGTCGTAATAATAGCTCTCAGCCATTCTAATATGCTCCTCTACAAACGATCTATTAACATTATAGAATTAGCACTATAGTTCTTCCAACTGTTTCATTAGTGGTTGAAATTATACTCATTATTGATTGATTGAGATCATACAGTTTCTACTAACCGTGGGAGCGTGAATCCACAACAGAAATGACGCCTGCGCCATAACCAAGTTGTTCTTTCGTCCGTAAAATATTGAACGCTTCGGGGCTAGCAATATGAACGAGCAATTCGCGAAGCATAACCTCTTTGTCCGACGAAATGACTCCGACTTCATGATATGTCGTAACCGACCGCTGCGATTGGCCCTCGTCATAGCCAACGTAATGGAACAGGCTTCCCGGCGGCAAGCCATACTTGCGGGGAAGATCGTCACAGCTAGCCAGGTACGATGAGTTGGCTGTAATGGTAGTCGGAAAAAGGCTAATTTTACTCATCATCGCCGAGGATGCTAGTCCTCGAGAATGATTTCCTACCACTGAGGTGAACCTGGCAAAAAGCTGTCATTCTCGTCGACGGCTTACTCTTCGTCGCACTAGCAAACTTCAGAGGACACCCTTATGCATCTAGATTAATTAAGAAAAAAAAAAAAGATCAATATTGATGAGCATAGCTTATCCGGTCGATGGCCAACTTCGCCCTATCAATGGTGCCCTTAATGTGAACTTGCCCTTGTGTCGCTATCTCGCACCAATCTAGGCAGAACTTATTTTTTTTTACTAGTCATTTGGAAAGAGTATCTGAGAAGACTATTTGTTCGGGATCAGTTTTTCGACATGAAAAAACCCGCAAGAACTCCACCTTGCGTGCAACCATTTAAAGTCCGAATACGTTTTTAGTTATATAAATATACGTATGCAAATAAATGTGATTTGTACACGATGTTAAAAACTTTTCCACATTCACAGATTCGTATAAACATCAAGCCTAAGTATCCACTATGAATATCCTATGTATTATTTGGTAGAAGAAGAAGAAGAGGTGCCTTCTGCGATTCCTAAAAAACGGATGTTTTCCATTTAGAAAATTCAATTCGGCTATAGGCACAGCTGATGATAGGCGGCGCAATAGTTCTCCAGGAGCCTGTTTGTTGCATATCCATGTTTGAAGTTTTACGTCCTATATCGATGTTAGACGCTCCGTCGGACGGCTGCATCTACCGCAGGTAAACGTATGCCAGGACGAAGTTTAACCCTATCCTTGTCTAAAACGTATTATCTTACTAAGAGTCCTTTGGCTTGAATATTTGTTCTATTTTTGAATGCACAATAATATGCTATTCAATGATCAGTTAAACGGTTCATGACTACGAAGTGGAAGCTTCCCGTAAATTTCGAATGAAGGCTTAACAATAGACCTAATTTGTCTAGGTCATACAAATAATTGTATTGCTTTTGGGACACACAGAGGTAATGGCAGTTGTCAATATGACTTCGCTTTTCCTTATACAACAAGAGCTCAGAAGTGGACATCGGTAAACCTCAAAATGCTGCTTGCTTTATTATTATATTGCTATTACATCTAGTTCTATCACGCAAACTCTCCATTGTGTGCATTTTTGAGGTTCGGATTATGGGTTGTCAAAACCGTTGCATCATAGGCGACTCGTTTTTGTACAGATTTGAAACAGATTATTTACAGTACAGCCTCAAACCTATCTTCTACGGTTAATATTAATTACAATGGCTATAGCAAACGAGCGGCGAGAGTCACTCGGTCTTGATATGAAGACCTGAAGACTTCTGAAAACAGATAACGGCCATATTCGAACGGTATTTTTATAAAGACAGCAGCGTTGATTTTGAAATAAGCACACATCAAAAAAGCTCGGCATTTTTGAGACTGATGTGGACCAAAAGCTTGGTGCAAATTCCAGTTACCGGATCTGTGGTCGGTCAGGTTTCAGAAGATAGGCCTATGTGGTTCAGATATGCGTTTTGCATTCGTATCGACTGCTTGTTTACCTATAAAGATAAAAAAAGTTATTTTAATTCTTTGCCAGCCCCCAAATCTACACTAAGTTAAATCGCACTCTCAGAGCCATTCTATCTTAGCCATGTATGAAACAAGAACGTACCGTTTGGAGTGTTATGTTTCTAGCTTTGTCAAACAATGGCATTTTTGGTCTAGGTAACTCACGCTTAGTGCATTTGAGTCTATCCTGTGGAGTTAAAAATTTAGTTATCTTGCATAGGGTTTCTTCCTCGAAACTAACTGAATTGTTACAGGTTCCTTCAGGGCCTGGAGTGACGGAACTTTCTTCTGTTGCTATCAACGGTAGTATTAACTAACCGTTAACTCATATAGACCACCGTCCTCAGTTCAGTAACAGTATAATAAGGCAAAAAGGTGCAGCATGAAATTGATCCATTGGGAACCTAGGGACATTTACGAGCATCCAGAGTGTACTTCGATTTAGGCTAGTAATGTCTACAGTTTATTAGTGGTCTAGCATTTCTGATATCGGCTACGTTCGCGCTGCTCTAGCCACGAGAGGATCTTTTAGTCTTGTTGTACAGATGCTACAATACATCGTCGTCTTTGTGTCACATCTAATATGATCCATTAGTTCTGTTAACTCAAAATCAAAAAATAGCTTACCACTAATATTAAAAACAAATAGCATTAGTTTGAAGGCCCTCATCGGTAACAGCTGGACTTACCTTTCGAGGTACAAGGCTTTCTTACGCTAATGGAAGCACCGAACGACGAGTCAAGTCGCCCAGTTTACGAGACCCAGTTTCCAGACGACAATCAGTCTCCCAAACCGTGCATTTACCGCACTATCGTTGGGGTAATTCAAATCGTAGTTAAGTATAAAATATTTCTAAAAGGGCTCTGATGGACATCCGACGTGATTATAGGCCTTAGACAAGTGCATGACAGTGGGATAAATTTCATCATATCGATACTCATCGTCATTTTTATGTCTGTATACAGAACGCCATTAGATCGCCGTACTCGATCTAAAATTCCATCTGCAATTGTTGGAAAATAAGGCCTCTAGCTTTACCGGCAGACGTCTAAGCAAGGTCTGAACGTATGTCGTTATCACAACCCGAACTATTGCGTCCTGATAAACCTTGGCATGTATCAAATCATCAACTGTTGCTAAGATGCTACATGTTGAAAGAATTTAGAAAAAAAACTATTATAGAATATGATATCAGCTTGTTCGCTTTGTTGTGCGGTCGTACCGCGTTTAAATTCTAAGCATAAAGGCACGGAGGTAAGCTAGATTTGAATCTGGGCGTGGGATTAACTTCGATTCTCCAGTAAAAATCCTATTAACAACGTAAAAGGCAATAAATAAATACAGTCATAATCGTTTCTCCTACTGAGTTTCACCAGATCGTTTCAGCTTGTTACCCCAGTAAGGCCTTCAGGTTCTATAAATGAGTAATGCCGGAAACTTCCGTCAGGACACAGAAACAGCTAGTGAGTGAACTATAGAAGAAGTACCAGTCTAAGAATAAGGCGGTTTTCAAGTATCTACCGTTAATATCCTGAAGCTAATAATCTGAAGTACTGATTTCCCGAACTACAAGAAGTATCTGACTCTTTTCGCAGCTAGCTACCGACTCTTTCGACATAGACAACATTATTATGTTCCTATTTATTAGAGTTCCTGCGTGGACCATTTATAAAGGTAGATCGCAAAGGACACGATGTTAAGCAAATTCAAAATCGCACATCGCTGATCAAATGGTCGACCATCGAAAAATAATAAACCTGTCTAATATATATTATATATAGGTTAAGAAGCCAATTCGTATCTGTAGCATTAGATACATCAGGCTAATTATTTAGAAAAAAAAAAGTTCTTCATTTACCGAGTTGCAATTATGATGTATAAATCCTCTACTATGAAGTACAATCGTCCGGTCCTTGATAATTTTCGTGAGCAGGACCTGTGCCAGAGCTTTTTTCACTTCGCGCCTTAAAGCTAGCGGCTATTCGAAACCCTTATGGAGTATGTCTTGCGTAGACTTTAAATCATGGTAATCCAATATAAAAAATATAATGCTACAAGCTAAACATCATCCCAAAAATTGCTGAGCTCTAATTGGAAACTCATTCTCAAAAGACCATTTCTATTGACAGCCTATACTTCGATATATTCCGCTATATTCTTAATGGTTCTGTCCCATTAGTTGGCCTCCATGGGGTTGACGTCGGGAATGAATTCGCGACTTTAGAACGGGTTTAAGTATGGCTGGAGGGTATACGTTGGGTGTGTTTTTGAACTCGCAACCACTGCCATCTAAGGCAGATAAATTGCAGTGCAATTTTCAAGGTCATCGAACACAGTTTCTTAATGTTATTATAATTTTTCTAATCGTTATCCTTCCAAAGCTAATATCATCGATGTATCCGATGTATATGAGAGATGTATGAAAAGATTACATTATCTTTAATGTAAGACCGTATCCCCACTAAGATCTCCAGAAGAATCGAAAAGCAGAAATCGAAACCGAAATCCGTACGCGAATTTCGCTCCGTAGATCTGTGTTGGTAGCACAAACCTCAAACGTTAACCATCAAAATTATTTAATACTATAAAAAGCTGTATTTATTTGAGGCCTAAAAATTTTTTTGCTCATTTTCACTCTATAACTTCTACGTTAGCCTTCAGCTATACGTCTTCGAAGAGTCGCATGCCTTCAGTTCTAATAGTTCGGTTAATTCGTAAATAGCTTAGTATTTAGGTAAGGTCTCGTGGATTCATCAATGAATGTATAAGTAAATAAATTAGGATTTCCAATGTGCGGCAATTGTTTGCATACGTATAGCATGCAATGTCGTCTATATTGCTTAAATCACGGGATCACGTTTTTTCTAAACTATTCTTGATTTAGTTAGCTCCATCTATCGTACGTATTCTCTAAAGGTTTATTAGATCGAACTGATTCAGACAAGTATAGAAAATAAACCAACAGGATAAATTAATTTCTCTGTCAAAGCTTAGTTATGGAGTGCAGACTTCTCTTAAAACTACTATTTAGGCTGGTAGTGTAGTAGAATAAGCTTGTGCTGCTTCCCATTGATCTTGGACTACTCTTCGCTGAAAAAAATTTCAAACAGAGCTTAGAAAATAAAAAGTTCGGAGGCATCATCTGTTTAGGTCACAATTAGCCTTCTGGGTACGATGTTTGTATTGGCGCCTGGTAAATGCCACTCTACGTCGTAGGCTATAATGGTGTTCGTTGGAGTTTCGTACAGCAGTCATTCCTTTGGGATAATATGGAAACGTGAAAAAAAGTTACGGGGAATTTAAAGCTGATTGGACCTAACAACGGATTCTGAATTTTAGCGGGAGCAAAACGACAGCAGCAACGTTAACGTCGCATAGACTACGATCCACCTTTTCTCACGAGGCAAATTCTGGCCGAAAGACATTTCGCTGTTCATTGTTACTTTAGCATGCTTTCCGAACTTCAGTTAGTCCGCTCTTTGTGTAGATTTGTGGGAAACACTTTTTTTTTTACTAAGCAAAAACAAATTCTAGGCTCATAGTCAAATTTCTTGTATAGCATTGCTTCGAAAAAAGCTAACGTATCAGCGCATGTTCTGCGAAGATATTGTTCTTTTAATATAATGGTCAGTGACAGATTGTGATTCTCCTAAACTGACCGACGATCAATTTCCTCCCAATAAACAATATGAAACCCATCCTATTGATGTCCTCGCAATTGGCAAACTATATAATTAACGCAGTTATTATATATGCAGCAATAGTGTGACTCATTTAACAGAAACGAAGCAAGCAATGTAAAATTACTAAAGTTTTCTAAAAAGTCTTCAACATAAACCGACAAAAGTCAGACTTCTTTACAGTTACCCGTTGCCCTGTTTCCTGATGACTTACGGAGATTTCTGAGTTCTCGTAGGCAGTCGCTCATATGAAACAGAAACGTTCTATCTCTAGTACTGCATTTGGAATTTAAACGTACACCTTAGAATTCGATTACTCGGACCTTAGAAAAATGCAACGTTTCAACCAATGCGCCTTCTTCGCACGCACGAAACTTTGACAAAATACTTCACAGAACATCGTTTCAGCCGTTTCTGATCTGAGCGTACTTTTTTTATAAAGTCGCACTTCATTTGGAAACGTATATTATCGGAACCTAGCTTTCTAACATGAAACCCTTAGAGAGGCCAATGCCAAGCCCGAAAATGTTATAATTTTATTATGTTGCTCTATGAGACAAGGGAACGTCATTTTTTTGCTTGAATATGTTTTAATTCGATCTCATCACTTCGTCCAAGATTAATTTTGGCCAAATAAATATACGTGGTATCTGAAAATATTTCACAGAAATATAGAGAACTTGGAACAGATCTGCTGATAGGTCAGACGGTGAACAAAGAACTTACCGATAGTGGGAACAATCTTCGTAAACATTTCCTCTGCTACTGATTTCTCTATGTTTCCAGAGACAAACACTTTCACTAGTTCGGGTTTTCGAATTATCGATAGAACTTGGCGAATTTCGTTGATAGTTACATTTTCCAATGTTTTGATTTTGTCCTGCCGCGAAGTGAGGTTGGTTTTTAGGAGTAGACGTTCCTGGATGTTGCAATGCTCAACTGTAGAATACAGTTCGGGTTCCATCAGAGAAATTCGATAAACGTCTTTAATCATTCTTAGGGTTTCAGCATCAACGTTAAACTCCTGGAAATGTTGGAAGACCAGGTCGACTACTCTTGGCAGGATAGCGCTATACGCATTAAAACCAAACATTAGCGACCCATAGTTGCCAAAGGAGCCACGTGATTTGAGGGACGATCGTACGTTAAGACCTGTATTCTTTGCCATGTAAAGTTGGTCGCTAAGAGACCGTCGAAACACCCTCAGGATCAACTCTGTCGCTACTCCGTTTGTCGAATCGGGTCCGTCGATATGAGTCTTCCAGTATACTGTCACGTCGGTTTTTGGGACTCCAAAATTTGTCTGTAGCAGCCACAGTCGGGACGTCGTATAATTTGCTACTAGTACTGGTTCTTTAATGTACTTCGAGTCCGTGCGAACCACTGTCACATTTCGTGGTATCCATGTATTTCTTAATGGAAGCGAGAAATCCGACCGGGCAGCCTTCCAGTGTGCTACCTGCTTCTCAGTAATGTTTTTCACCGTGTAGTGCACCTGATAGAACTTCTCAATACGGTCTGTCATATTGGCGAAGATTTGTGAAACCGCAAAGATTCGAGTATTTGTTGGCACAAGCTGTCGAAGCATGTACTGAAGGAAGGCAAAATCAAAGGCACCTAATAATCGCGAACCTGATATTACGTGGTCTATATCGTACATCATTCGATTTTCAACCAAATCCAATATATATACATAATCCCGCCGTGTTTTCCTTATCTCTTTGGCACTAAAGTATTTGAATTCCAATTCCTCAACATCACGCAAATCTTCAAAAATCTCCAGAAATTCATCTTCTCGACGTTGACGAAGGAAGTTTAGGTACGCAAATGTCATTTCCACAATGTCGGCTCGATGATCGAGGCCGACCTTCGTTAGATGGAACTCGATCGATAACGTCGTACTTCCGACGTAATTTTCATCGTAGATCGATATTGTCGATGTCCATAACTTGTCCTTGATCTTCTTGACAAGGCCGCCTTCATGCTCGCTGCGGAGAATCGTCTTTAGTAAAGATGTCTCACGGGCTGTAGTGATATTGGGTAGCGAAAATCGTATATATAAATCATTGACATCCCGTGCTGGAACTACAAAGATTTCTTTGCCACTAGTTTGAAGGTAAGGGTCAGGCCAGACCTTTTGAACGACTCCAGTATTCCGCACATCGTAGAAATTCTTAACCGCTAACTTCTTGAGAGTGTCCACATCAAACGGGCCACGCACACCAAGCGCCATTAAGTTAGACGAATAGTAGTACCTATAGAATTTATCCATTTCAACGTGTAGTGGCGATTTCAATATTTCTACACCCTGCATCATATTATGGGATGAGCCACAATCAAACATTTGCTGCGGATGACCGGGGTCTGATGTCTCGCTATCTACAGCTTCCACGCGGCGACCATCTTGATTCATTAATCGCTTGTACTCACTGTCGACATTTTGTAATTCACTCGTAACCGTTTCGGGCATAACTAGAGGCTCCTTCATCATCCAGCCGAACATATTTATAGCGGTCTCTAAGTGATCTGGATCGATGCTGAAAAAGTAGCATGTCCTTTCCTTGCCCGTCCGAGCGTTAAGGGTCCCGCCATTGCTCTGAATATGGCTGATGAAATCGCCTTTTCCAGGATACTTTTTATTCCCTAAAAATAGCACGTGCTCGGTGAAATGCGCCAGGCCCTGAAGTTCTTTGGGGTCGGACCATGACCCAACTCGAACGCAGAGCGCGACCTCGGCATCCTCTAGCGTTAAATCAGAGGCGATCACTACATCCATTTGGTTTCGCAGCCGTAGACTAACATAGTCCGCCTTATCGACGATAGGCTTATGTGTGATCTCCTCATTTGATGCGACATGCAGCTCGTAATCGGTCGGCTGCACGGACAGTATAAGCACGAAGATCAGGACGGCGGAGGCGAAAAGCAGTATGCCACCCGCGACCCTCGAGCTCGTTTGTCCTGGCAGCTTATCGCAGCCAGGGCAATTGCAGTCAGCCGACGACGAGCACGGCATCTCCCGGAGGCTCGACGAGCGCTCTCCAATCGAAGATCCCTCTCGAATGATCTCTTCCACCTTCTTCTTCTTTCGTCCGGCGCCTTCTTTCTCTGTTCGCCGGCTCGACCATCGCCGCTTTCCATGAACGTCCGCAATCGCCAGCCGCTGCCATTAGCCACCACTGATGCCCGGTACCGCTGGCTACCGTTACTACTTCCACCATCGGCGTCAGCGTTACCGACGCAGTCCGCCTACTAGGCAAACAGCGTGAGCCCACGCTGTCCATTTGTCTTTGCGAGATGACGGTAGAAGGAGTTCTCCACCATTGTCCCGCTCGTTTCCTATTAGACAGACATGCTTATCTTTTAGCAACTCGATGGCGATTAAGGCGTCTTACGTACACCCTCCCTCAATCACGTTATCGTCGCATGCACGGATGCAGAAGCCAGCAAGAGGAATTGAGCCGTGGACATATCATCTGCGAAATTAATAAGCAATATCGTATTGAAGCTCTGATTTGAGCTACTGAAGGGATTCTATTCAGTTCATCCTAATGGACCGTTCATCTAAGGCTGGAGGCTGCTTTCTCTAACAAAAATACAAAAAAAATAAGTTTTTTTTGTTATTATTATTGACAAATACGCTCTTAAACTGTATCTGGCAAAGGACATTTCGCACATTGTGATGAATATGAACTTCAAGCTTTGACTAAAACATTAATTCCTAGTCCTGGAGGTGGCCCGCGTCTGAAGCGTCACTACGTAACATATTCTAGGAGTTAAATTTTAAGAGGTATCTTGTCAGGATAAATACTTGAAAACAAATACAGCGCTAACTATTTTCCTGCTAGCTTAGTCGTTCGTAATGCCAGCCTCATTAAAACTAATCAACAACGTTGTAAACGTCCAAATTAGTATATAGAACGTGAACCTTGTAATTAAGTGGATAATAATTGGCCACACTTTGGCCTTAATTATTACTTGACCAATGCTTGTCTAGATCCTGCTCCAGGTTTGACTCAGTCTATTTGGTAAATTAACAAAAAAACCGTGCTATGATCATACTTGATAAACAAGGCTAATTTGATCTCCGTTACAGGCAATAAAACACATCCAAGAAAACAATTTTTTGTCTGGCACCTGCCTAATTATTTCGTATAGAAAGCAATGGAGTTTAATCACCTAATTTTTTAGCATCGTTTCTAATTCGCCTTTTCCGCTTTCTAATTAATCTCAACAAAAAAGATGCTAGCAATTGTCTACGCTTTATCTAAAACTGCCAATTAATTGAGTCTCCCATAAAAGGGAAGGGTCGTGCTTGTCGATTCAGTAACCTCAACAGAAGCTGCCCTAGAATCAAAATATTCCGATTTTGTCTTATGATTAATTGTGGGTTGTTTGCATCGAAGTCATGATAATGGCACAGGCTTGTTTTGCTATTACTTCACCAACAAATTACTGTTCCTGCTTATGCCAGTATTTGGGCATTTAGAATGCGGCTTCATGCTGTGCCGGAAAATTTGTCGCCTGTAGCCGTAATCACAACTCGTTCTTAGAGGTCAAGTATTCCCTATCTAGCTTTATTAAAAAGCCGACTTTTTCGCACAAACCCATCTAAGCCCACCTTGTGCGATATGGGTCTCTTCAATCGGTATTGTTTTAAAAATCAATGAACTGCTGTGAGCTCCTTCAAGACGGCTTCAAGAAGACCTGATAACCAGTATTCTCAACGACTTTCTATATTGTCTTCTACGGTAGTATTTAAATATAAAGGCAGTTGTTTAGCGGATGGTGAGAAAGGTTTAGCCAGTGATCCTTTTGCTATTTCCTTAGCGCTTAAGGATGGCGCTGAGGAGCAACTCGTCCTCCTTCCAAGAAACAATCACAGATGAAAGCACGCCAGCAGTTTCCTCTTGCATTGGTCACTCAAATACAGTAGCGGTGCGTGGTGCTTAGGACAGGGACCAGATAGCAGATGGCGTGTACTTGAGTGAGGGCAGTTTTTCTTTGATACGTTTGATCCCTCGGACACGATAGCGTTGCCCATGTATCACTGAGTAAGCGTACTGGATAGCTCGTAGCTACAATGGCACTAACGGCGACATAAGCGCCGTTGCAGGGCTTCAAAGAAGAACAGATTTAAAAGATCCAGCCGATTTTCTTTTTTTCTTATGGCTCCTTGCTGTCTACGTCTAGTAAATATATCTCCGCTCTTCTTTGCTTGTTCCCATGTTCCAGGGGATTTAGTTAACTAGATATTACTTTCAACCATTTACTATAAACCTCTGCCTACGCACAGCTTTGTAGAAACCACGTTTTGTGAAAACTGTCGCATAAATTTATGTCTATTTTTTTTTCGTACGCTTCGTTATAAATGTGCCCAGTTAACCTCTAAAGGGCTGTGATTAACGATATGAGATTACGTACTGTTAGTTGAATTGAAAGGGGTTTTTCCAATTATCAGGATCATCACATGTTTTCTACTGCGCGTGAAAAACTTGCCAGTTCTATCGTCGTAATCAGTCCTCTGCCCAATTTTTCAGGGCTGATGGTACAGCCAAGTTCTTCCTAAAAATCTCCAAGCCAACGATCTCGCTAAGGACAACCTGCAGGAAATTGTAGATCAGGTAAACAAAACGGATTTATCGTGCGATCCAATGATCACATGCTTCACTTATTGGGACAATAGATGGGAAACCAACTACACTGGTTATATATAACACTTGAACAGAATACGGCAAGCACAGGGTGACAATACACTAACAAAGCCATTCTCAGAGGCTTATTAAGATGTACTAGCTCGATATGGCCGACGGCGAGTCAATATCAACTAGCGACCAAGCGAAATTCACTTCCAAACCATGCGACGTTGTATGGTTGCTGGTGTACGTGGTACTCAATCCGCGTTAGTGAAGCATTGATACATCTATGAATCATGCTGCGTCAACAGGCTTCTATCCCATTAGTGAGATATGCTGCTCACTGGGTTGATAAACGGGACCCGAGCGCCCGTATGAATGGCCGCCTCAAACCTGGTTGTGGCTATATAACGATTGCAGCTCCCCGTCCCATCGTTCATTCATCAGCTTCACGAAGAGCTGTAGACTCCGAATGATCAGTCCCGTGTCGGCTACGTCGTGTTGCGCGGTTTAATGACCGTTACTTAAATGGCACGAGGTGTCTCAGCGCGTTTCTTTCGGCCTACCCGTCACCATTGACGTGGGTCACGAAGAACGAAACTTCGTCAGTTTAATAATAGAAGTAAACAACGAGTAAGATTTGAAGATGGGCGTTCGGGTCTTCACAGCGCTAATGCAGTGCTAGTGCACGAATATATTCAAAACACAAGAATCGACAAGGCGAATTTTGTCTAATCTGATGACTTACCAATCATGACTGTTCGTTCGTCAGCCACTTTGTTACCCTGAGGTCGTCGCGGTCCCGCCGCTGCTTCTCGAAGGGATATAACTGAGTAGCTATTAAGAGGGAGGTGACAACGGCTTCTGATTGGGATAAGGGCACTTGTTTTAATTACCAGAAACGACAGATGAAAAAGTAGGCTGCCAGACCCCCACTTGGAGCGACCAAAAGATGAACGCTGCTATTAACGTGAAGAACCGGCAAAAAGAAGAGACTGGCTGTACAACAGGTTAGTAGAAAACGTTACGTTACCGGTGCTGCTATGCATGATCTCGACGAGGCAAAAATCAATAAACGCACTATTTAGATGGTAGCATGGGCCTGCCGCAACGCAAACATTTGAGAACTGCGCCTATCGACTTCATCTAGGAAAAATCTATTAAGTGCTAAATATGTCAAAGTTGATGAGGCAACTGTTGGTTCCAATTAGCATTGAACGAAGAACCACATTTTCCTATCCGACAAATGTGGAAATACGGAGCTGGCTGTTTGTCGTTGTCAACAACGGCTGTCTACTGTGAACACGGATAAACTCTCTGGCTGTTTTAATCTTTACCGCGTAACAAGTTCGCGAAGGATCAAGTTGACCAAATCTCAACATACTCAAAAAGCTGGACACGGCTATATTAGTGTTTGATACGGTGATGAATATGAACGGGCTAGTCATTGCTTCTTCTGATTAAATTCGGGATATTTTAATCAATCTTGCTTTCTATAATGAAGCCATTAATATGGGTAACTAAATAAAGCCCTTTGTTATTTCTGTGTATGCTGTACATACGTTGATTTTTTTTAAAGCAAAAGTGACGAAAAATATTACGGGAACAACTGATTTATTTTATAAAATCTTCGACGTGATACAAATCACCATTGACTTGCTGATCAAAGTAAGTAAAGAAGGGCCGTCTAAAGTTACCGCTGAGTTTATGAAGCTTAACAAAGGAAGCTTCCCTGCTCGTTGAATAGAAATGCGCAAAAGAAAGCAGCGCATTGCCAAGCATCACTAGACATTGCCATAACTGTGCACACTTTAAGATGTACATCAAACCGCCATCACACGTAATAAAAACTGTCTCATGAAATTTAAAAATACTACAAATATACATGCAGTCCATACTAATAAATGAAACATTACTCGTGTTCGCTGATTCACTCGCACTGCATAGTCCGCTTCAAGGACCGTGGCATCAACGAAGGCTGGGCAGGGAGGTGGGGGTGGTTGGGGCTCCGCTACTTTAATGGCGTAGTGTCTTTCCATTCGAAGCATTAGCTGTCTCGTGCGTTGCATCCGTATAGCCCAGGTGAGATTTATTGTTTGAGCTGAGGGTTGTAATACTAGCAAATGTCGCGTAGTGGTTCCAGGTAGAGGATACGATGCAATGCTGTTATCCGAGGATCGCCTCGCGTGACAGATAGCGCGCGGGCTAGAGCTAAGGAAACGTGCTTTTAGCGCATCACATCATGTCTCCAACACATAGCCGCCATCGCGTTGCCGACAGCTGTGTCCAATATTCTTTTGTCTGTTGTGATGCTTTGCTCTGCGCGCCAGCATCACCGTCATTGGCTACTCATTGTGTTTGTCATTCGACGTGTAAAGATGACCAACACGTGCGGCCGAGTCCAATGGGGAGACAACGATGATGGCAAGACACAACGAAACGACGGCCGCAGCAGAAAGACGACGTAGCCACAACCAATTACCTCAGGGTGGGCAGGACACTGGGGCATCCGGGCTGCGGGCTATGGCAGCTAGTGCGATCGCCTGCCTGCGAGACGGCTCCGTTGTACCGTCGTTTATTAAGTCGATGCTGGATTTTTCACTCACCGTCACATACACACGACTGACATCGTTTTCTTACTACTAAAAACAGAATAATCAACTAGGCAGGAAGATGGCAAGTGCTACATCTATAGCCTAGGGGACGCCAACAGCCGTCGCTACTTATGCGGCAGAAGAAACATAAGCGGAACACAATGACTGGCCCACGTACGCTGCATCGTATTTGTACTTGTGCGAACCATCAATACAAAAAATGCCATCTCTATTTACGAGGTAATTATTTTTGCTTGTCATCGAGATTAGCTTCGCTAGAAATTGTAGAGAATCCTGCTGGTGAGAAGTGTCTAACTTATTCACTAAAGGATATTGAAAAACGGAAGGCATCAGGGACCCGTTAGTGAAAACACAATAATCCGTCGACGAATTGGAGCATCACATGTTTTATCCAGCTCAGAAGAATCCAAAAGGTAAAATTTAAAGATTATATTTTTATTATAAAGTCGACTCTTTACCGCTTCTAATGTTATTAGTAACCGAGAGCGTTTATTACCATGCGTTTATATAAAGTTACAACATATATATAAAGGTTTATTGTTCATCCGGAGCCATACTGCGGCGCGAAAAACCTGTTACAGCGATACGCCCCGTTTGCAGCCAATGAAGCACAATCAATGAAGTTTTCCCTTGCACATCAAAGCTAACATGACTCTGCTCCTTTTACCGTAGCCGCAAAACCGCATCTGTACAAACATTCAATTTCCATGTTTACAAGGACACCTGACGCAGTACTTTAGATCTCCCACTATTGAAGCTGTAAAGAAAGTTCATCAAATATAGTTCAATAAAAAGACCTGAAACACTGGTAGCGAAGCTAGCACACGACGAAAACCGATGTGCTTCACAAAACGTTACAGATAGATGTTTTTGTTATTCTGTTTATGGCTATCTACTGTGTCGATGAATTTTAGCGTCCTTTTTTTTTTCGTTTTGTTAAGGCTTACAAAGAAATTACACGTTAAAATGTTAAGAACTGTGTTTTGTACGCGCGATCTTAAAGGTCGATCGCCTTCTAATAATGTATGACTATTTATTGAACAATTTAGCCCAAAATCGCATGTAACAAAGCTGTTGCATAATGGCGGTGATTCCGCAGGCGGCTTTGCACGAAGTATCCAGTTCATAATACTTCTTGCTAGAAACGGACTTATCTTTCTACAGCTGTGCTTGAAAATGTCAGTCCAAGGTAGAAAATACCGCTTCATAGATGCTATACGTATGACACCAGGTGCCCTTCATTTTTAGGCCGCGTTGAGATCTTCGATTGCATTATATAACGCCATCGTCTCAAACTTTGCAGACTTTATAGGACCACTGGCCACTGTTATGTGGCATTAGTTGTAAGGTAATAGAATCAAGAAGCAGCTCACCATACATTCCCAAGAAGATAGTGAGAACAGGCTGTTGAGGGTACTTCGTCAGACATATAGCAGTAAGCAACTGTTATTGAATGCTATGTGTTGGAGTCGAGGCAATGGTTAGTCGGTTTCCGAAAGCTGGGTCTCATTAGCAAGTCAAGTGTGTTTCATCTCCGAGCTAAGAACCGAACCCAGAACAGTGTCTCCGTCTAAAATTCTGAAAAACAAGTGCGCCTTGTCTTCAAGGCCAAAAATATTGCTTTTTTAGTTCAGTGAGACTTTAGAATAAAATGTATTGTATCATCTGATAGGCGTGTCATGTCAACCCAGATGCGCTATGCGGAACTGCTTAAAGGAATGTCCAACAATCAAATCGCAGAAGGGATTTGAAATACGGATTTGTAAAAAAAGTTCGCGTCTACGACTGGCTCTATAAGCCCTATCTCAAGAGCCGCAAAATAGGCGGGTCGTTCAGACGGGCTATTTTAGGTTAGTAGACCCATTTCACGTAAAAAATGCTCGTCCATTGCTAGAAAATGAAAATGGTAACGGACACCTTCCTACTGAAAGCGCAAAAACTGTAGGCTTTCGATATCGAAAATAACAGTTTTTACAGAAAAGTACCAAAACATTATTTGTAATTAAGCTACTAGCTGCAGTAAAAACGGGGCTTCACCTAGCTAATTTGAGCAAACTTCGTGTACGGGCAATTTTGGCTGTCTCAAGTTTCCTGAAAATGATCATCGAACAATTCGAACACCCATCTACGCCACATACACCACTGCTAATAATGTTACGAGTTATTTATTGCAGACATGTAAAGCTACGTGTATGTACGCGTGAACACATGCAATACATATGTATCGGTATATCTTGGGACACGCGGCGGTAGCATATAATTTAAGCAGTCAAATATATATTCTGTAATGATAGTAGTGTTCGCGATTCAGCTTCAAACGAATGTCAAATCTGGGCCGTTGAAAAAGTCAAATAATCCCCGGATCTCATCGCCACTTTTCTCGGCGTTATTCCTACTCAGTTTGGGAGACCGTAACGGTAAGTGCAGTAGCGTTGCCTGCGGGCGGTATTGGGTCGTCAACTAATCGTAGCAGTCGAAGTAATGATCGAACGCGGTTTCATGCCACCGACTCGGATGTCCAACATTGACGCTGCATTAGCCTCCGCCGACACTGTACTTCTCCACCGTACGAATGAGCGTATGAGTACCGCACGTGAGCGACCCTTCTTCCTCTTCTTATTATGAGGAAACACGCTGGCCCTCTTAACGACGAACAGCACGCGGCCAAGCAGGATAACCAGCAGCTAGAAGACGTCGGTTGTTGTCGTTCCTATCATGCAGACTGTACTGCGTGGCTAGCTGGATTGGCTCTGAGTGAGAGTGAGCAGGCGACAGCCGCTAACGTCTAGGTCCGTTTGGTATGGTCCGATCCAACGAATGTGATAGTCTTCATCACGGTGAAACAGAGGAATTGGCAGCCGCCGTTGACCCACCGTGGCGGCAGCTGCTACCATAGTTAATGTGGGTCGGGCGCCCGGGGCTAGCGCAGACCAACAGCCTTCAATAGGACGTCGATCGACGAATCTCTGTTTATTGACGCTGCTATTGTTACGACTTTTACTGCCGGTCATGTCCGTCGATCTCTTCGATTGCTTTCGCTACGCACGTTATAGAGCGACCGACGACCAATCAGTTGATCGCCCCTTGTAGGAAAAGACGCCCAGGCTGGGAATACACCGCGACCTTCCGATATCGCCATCCGTAACACAACAATAAATGTTACAGCGCAACAAACATTATTAGACAGACAAGCGACTAAGGTTATAGCGTAGCATCGCTTCAACGTAAACTGCTCATATCAAAACGTTCGCTACCGAAAACTAATACATCACGAGTGGGTGTCACAGAGTATTCATTCGGATAGGCAGACAAGCAAGTGATCGTGTGAGACAACAGTCCATGAGCTAAAGCCAAGACATCGGTGCACGTATCTTCTTAATGAAAGACAACTACTGCTTCATAGAAAGCTTCTAAAAATCACACACAAACGTATCTTGCTTGTACGTCACTTCACTTCTAGCTTCTATTGTGTCAGCGAACCGTTAAAAAGGGAAAGTGAACATTTTTAATTTTTCTAGGACGCTTACACAAGAATTACTCGGTTGTTTTGATGAGTTCCGCAGAAAATGCTTAAAATGTCGTCACCCCCATTACACGCAAATATATCAGCCTGCGAAGGCTTTGAATCAGTTATAAGCGGCTGTGTTTGTCTTCAGCGCGTAGCTGCCGATGAGAAGCTGTACAATTAGTTCTATCTCACAGTTGTCCTTTTTCGAGTGACCGTTCTCCCACCGAAGCAGAAACTAGATCTTCAAGATCTCCCACTTATCGTAATTATCGAATGAAGCTCCGGATACTACACGTGACACTTGGCATCGCTTTGGGTGCAGATGAGCTTTTCGGGCAAACATGAAGCGGTTCGATTATTTTCAAATGAAAACCCTTAGGCAAAAAGCATGAGCTACCTGTATGTCTTACAAGCTGTATTAGGACTTGTTTTACAATGTTCCGAACTAGTGTTTCTTCTAATATGGCTGGCTACCTGTTTTGCAATGGCCTGTTCGATATCGTAGTCCTCGAACGATGCCACAATTGCCGGGACGGAGAAGGAAGCTCACAGAAAATAGTAAGCTAATTTTGAATTCGTTGAAAGATTCGCTTGCGGAGCATTCCCATTTTTTTTCCTTAATAGAATGGATTCTGAGCGAATGATCTTTTAATAAGCGATTTCGAGTATTATATCGTCTTGCGGCCTTCTCTGAATCAATTGTTTCTGCTGTTCCCTATTTATATCTATGCACTTGTCAATATCCGCGTCCATATCATGCATGTCTTTATGTACTTAACCTTGTAACTTCCTGCTCTGTCTGTTAGTTACTTATAACTTCATCAGGTGTTGATTTCTTTTCAAGCCTCAAGACCTACTCGTTCGCCCAACCCACCCTGCTCTCGGAAATCATACTCACGCTCGTCTCCGAATTCCGCTCCCAACTGCCTGGCCGACTGAGCCCCTAACGCGCGTTTTTTTTTTACACCTTTACAACCAGCCAGTCCTACACATCATAGGTAACTGCGTTCCTTTACTACAACTGGTTTCTCCTTGCTTATATGCCGTACACTACATCTGGTTATTAGTGAGCTACAGGACATTAGGTAACTTATAGTAAATATGGGATAACGTTATCTAGTTACTATAACAACCTCTGTCAATAGAGTTTGAACTGGAACTGAATATCCTATTATGAGAGCTCATCTCCTCGTAGTGAAGCACACTGATTAACCGGTAGTTTGATTCGTGTGTAAATTTCAATTAAATGAGTAATATAACAGATAAAACGTTGTTTTTTTTTCCTTACAACATATGCAAGGTCTGTGTATATGCGTGTACCGTGAAGGTTTTGGGAAGCTTTCCCCTAGCAATTCAAAAAGATCTCCATGGATTTGCTCTACTTTTCCGGCTAGCCTGAACTGAAGGTCAGCTGAAGAGTAGCTGTGTACAAGCTGTGCTCGTCGAAATTGATTTTATTAAATAAGCTGTACTAGATAACCGATCACCGGCTAAATTACTAACACAGCAGAGCCCCCGAAACGGAGAACTGGTGATACCAAATGCTGCCAGTTCTGTGTTTGATTGTTGCTAATTAGATAGATCATCGATTTATTGTCGACATAACAGAAACTGAGTTTCATACTGTATAAGGAATCAGTATCTGTTTAGTAGATGCTCAATGATTTCCTCGCTTTTATTTGAAGATCGTTCCGCGTCAGGCTTCTTTGTTGCCTGATAAAGTAACTGGCAATACTGAACATGCTATAGAGGGAAGTAGGCTTTTTTCCATTGAACCGCCATTCGCTTCAAATGTGACGATGCCAATTTTAGTCGACCTGATGCCAGCTTATCAAGCACAGTTCCTTTAGACTGCCCCTCAGCCAAAACCATGCTCACTTTAAGTTCCTCTAAAAGAAATGTTCAGCTTCTGGATAACTCTCCATAAACACACTTAGGCAGTCTTTGATCAGATACGCAAACGTTTGATATGCTCAGAATTGAGATGGAACCCGAATTAGTTTAAAGCCAAATCTATCTCTGGTTGGTCCTTCCGATCTGAGTGTTCGATGTCGCGGTGAAGGTGTCACGGAACTCGAAAGCAAAGGTCGTCACGCCGATGATTGAATAGAATGCTTTGGGTTGCGAATGTTAGTTTTCTCACTGAAAATAAACTTGTTTCATCTCGGTTCTGTCGGACCAGCACAGGGAGGAACTTGAATAAGTCAACTAAACAGAGCGTGCCCATTTGGCTTTATTTATTTGTTTGATATTTTATCAAACTTCGAATCATAAAATATTAGATACGGATGTGGTAGTTCTACTTATTGTACTGCGGTAACGTCAGTTAATGAGACACGTTTCGAATCGGACTGAATCAGTATAAGATTCCACTAAATTTAGGGGCACGCAAGATGGCTTAGGCTCAAAATTGAGCGTGAACACATTTTTTATTGTGCTAAAAAGTATACATTGATTATAGCTCTTAGCCTAAAATAAATGAGCAGCCAAATGTAAATCTCAGAGGAAAATGTAAGAATCGTTTTTGCGCCAAATTAAGAGACCTATCAAATAAACCGCAACAGTATCTATATACGAAGTTCGACGCAGCAAGTGGGCGACGCGTGAGTTTGCTCGGCCAACCTAGTTTTTAATGTGTTTTTCATTTAAGAAAGCGATGAATCATTTTTATTACTAAGAGGACCCTGCTAGCTCCATTCGTCCATGCAGAATACATAGAATAACCCTTAAGTTTTCGATATTGGAATAGATACTAATGCGGGGAGGGAATAGTCAGCAACGGCGAGCACCTAGGGATCAATGGCAAATCGCAAGTGACTGAGCAGCGCATCTAGGAAAAAAAGTTTTTCACGATCTTTTTGGTTTTTTACACACGTGTTTACAGAATTACGTTGGCTCCCTGCGTGAAAGGAGTACTTGAACGCTACGCCTTTTCGTAGTCGAGAAACACCCAAAGTTTCGAAGACTTCGTAGCAAAATGCTAAAAGTTCCAATTGACCGCTTCACATCCAATCGAAATGCACGCTACCTGTGTCTATCAAGTGCCCTAGCGGAGCTTGCTGCGCCTGCACGAGACGATTACGTCGTCGATCTTCATAGATACGTTCATGAGACCGCGCCATCATCATAATTTAAAAGATATGATTTGAGATATGATAAGTTTCCTGAAATTTCTGACTTTTCTCTCACGCATTAATTAGTGTGGGCTAAAAAGTATTCGAGGTCGAATGCCAAACACGGTTAACGGAAAGCCGTTATTAATACGATAAGGATCCATGGTCTCCGGTAGGCGCGAAACAAACATTTGACCCAGACTCCTCAATGCTTACTGGTCAAATGAAGATACATTACACCGATAATCCAACAAGTTCAGACAATGTGCAGTATCTGCTATTCGTTCTCTTTTCGTAATCTTGGTAAACAATTTCGAGTTCACTCTCGGTTGTTGCACGGCCATATGCAGAGCGACAGGATCAAGTCTAGACCATTGTCTATGCTTTACGTCTAAGACTGTGCTTAAATAAAAAGCGAGAGACTTCGACGGAAGTTTTTGCACGCGGTAAGAGTGACAACTATATCTACTTGGTGTAAGTAAGCGCCAATCACTACGGGACAGTTTCGGGATCTGAACGGCTCGTTTCAAACGTGTTCTATTTTTTTTTACATCTAAACAAGTGCCCTTTTAACAGTGTGTGTGAGCGAGTCGACCTTCCCTCAGATACCTTGGCTTTAGGATTAGGTTGTTGCTCAGCAATTTAAATAGAGCACGCAAATCAATACCTTTCGTTAGACGTTCGCCTCCCTGAACGAAAGTAATGGCATAGCGACCTCTTCACTGAACTCCACCGTCAATTGAACAAACTGCTTTTATCCGTAGTAGCACATAGTCGGGACCGTAAGCAAGGTAGTGATCATTTCTCTAGCTATTGAGTAAAACCATTTCTCTTAAATATTGAAGAAATTGGGGAGCAAGTGGCACTGGTCAAATCTCTTGACCTTGTTGCTTTCAAAGAGCCTCTGTCTTACAGACAAATTTCACGTGCTTGAGCCTTCGTTAACAAGATCAATACATTCGAGATACATGCTATCGCGACACGGTTAGTTCTTATCCTACATTGTGCACAGTTTACGGTACCATCTTCACCTAATGAGAACATAGTGCCTATTATAGGCTGTCATAGGTCTGATTCAGAAGGGTTGGTTGTCGTTTTCGCGCGAATCGTTAGGCTGACGCTGCTGCGTTTGTAACAATATTTTCTGTTTCATAACGTTGTACACCCGCCCGCTGATTGAGGGCCGTCATGCCCGCCTGACGGCCCTCAATCAGGACCATTGATGATGCGTGTCTTCTCAAAAGCTTCGGCCGCTGTTAGATAGGAAACATATATAACAAAGTATACGCCCCATTTTGTGTAGTGCGACAAAATTTTAAACTATTCAAAATTTGCTGTTTCTCTTAAATGAATGAGGTAGATGGTTTGGATAGTTAATTGTTTCGCGGCATCAGTGGCTCGACCCTGTGATAAGGATAACACCCTCTATACTATAATCAATAAAGGACTGTAGATTTTTCAGGAGGATGACCTTTCCACTGACACCAAATGAAGTCGTGTGAGGTTGAAAGAAAAACTGTAATTTCTAATATTTTTTCGAGTAATCTTTACAGGTGTCTCATCCAGCTCTTTAGGCAGTTTTAGGTTATCCAATTCAGTTATCTCTTGCATACAACAACTTTATTTTCGACAAAGTATGCTTTACGGTGACAGCACATTTTATCTAGTTTTTCAATATCTGCTTAAACGTAACGTCGGTTACATGCTTTTTCTCCACTTCTATTACATTAGTTACCATCATGAAGACGTGTTAGCTAAACCTGAGGGCTCTCCCTTCGATATATATGATGGCAGCAAGATCTTTGTCGTTTGAATACAATTTTTCATGCTTCACAGTATCCACGGAAATTTTCACCTTTTTATGCAACACAGTTTTTATTTAGCTTCATTCGACTACATCTCTGTACGCAACGTATTTGAAAGTAAATGCCATTGTAAGAAAATTATCGATTTCTTACAATTATTTTCTCTCTTATTTGGTTAGTCGTGTTGCACAATTTTTTTTTTCAAACGAATTTCTCATGTGATATTTTTAGAACGATGTTTCTCACTCAAGCCTGATAGTGTAGCCCTAATATACCATTTTGACACTGGGTAGATCAGCTTTGCTGTATTGTTGTACAGTATCAGCACAATTCAACTGATAAGTGCAGGTTTTTTTTTCTAGAATTGGACATGTCATTATCGATCCAGCTTTTCGCGGGTTATTTGAATAGAAATTTGAATTGATCTATTTTTTCATTGACAATGCAAGGAACATGCAAGCTTCAAACAGATTCATTTCTTTTAATATGCTCTAATGGTTCATTCAGCTGTTTTCTGTTACCAGTCATCTAGGAAATGTATTAGGCTTGTGGAAATTAAATAACTTCTCAACGACGTGCCGCTAGCAGACGACATTTGACTGATAAATGTTTCAGCCTTCGACTTGTTGGTGAAGGCCGGTCGAGTTCGTTCCAGGAGGAATGAGCTCAGAAGGAGAAGTATCTTTTAGTCGTGAAAATCAACGCTTAGTGGTTAAGTGTTAGATCTTCAAAGGGCACGACACTGCAGAAATTCATCGGAGACTGGTGAAGACATTGAGTACGATGACCTTGAGAAGGCATATTACCTGAACGTCTCAAAAACAAGTCCGCATGCAGTGACTAGATGTCAGGACCCGGAAAACGAGGTCGTATTGTCGCCACTGAGCAGGCTTTTCATAAAAACAGAACTCGAAGTGTAAGGACTCTGTTGGTAAAATTGGCATTTCGTATGTAACGTGCTACAGAATTACCACCCAAATGCTAAGACCGCTGTAACCATATAAAAAATGATTACCCGATTAATTCACTCGTGCGTGCATGCTCGCAAATGCATATCGTGTGTTCCAGAAAAGCTTTGTTCGACAAAAATTCACTTGGAGCATAGGCGAGGCGTACTTCGATCTTTACCGCCAGTCGGAGAAAATCAGATGGGAGGATGACCCCTTCCTTGCGTCCTTGTTAGAAATCGAACGCGGTATGGAATCGTCCAGTAGGTTCGGATGTTAGGACTTGCAATAGAAATCAGAAGCATTTGCTGTTGTGAGACATTCTTCGAAAATGGTATAATGGGTGTAACCCGTTATTTCGAATTCACAGACCGGTGGCGCCTCATTCGACTTGCTGATAAAACCAGAGTTCATTTCCGTGCCTCAATTACCGTGACTCCACGTTTATGCCTTGGGTTAAGCAAAGGAACATTCGATGCTCTTTTTCATGCCCTTAAACGGGCAACTGGTGAGCAAACATAGATTTATCTTGAGAAGTAATACATAAAGAAATTAGATATGAAAACGCGAACGCTGAATATGCGGCTATCCAAAAGCTAGCATAGCAGTGGGGCAAGTGTGTAATAAATAAGAGTGCATCTAACCTAAGTTATTTTTCTATCCCAATTTGTTCAAGAGTTACTCAGTTTAGGAGCATTGGTCTCTGCGTTGGCTTGTAAGCGTCTAATGTATACAACAGCTTTAAACGACAATTCTTCTACCTTCCTGAAAAACGCCGTAATATCGATCGTTTTCATGGTAGCTCTTGAAAGATGTAGAGGGACCTCCTCGATTCAGTAAATCACGCTCACTGTTAAAGGCGCTTCAACAAACAGCACCGCTTCCTCTAAACAGGTTATCCTTTCTTTCGATAAACACGCAAAAGCTATTCGAAAAGCCCGTTTTTCTCTGTTCATGACTTGTGTTACGTTGTCTGCTATGCATATATATATATATATATATATATGTACATATATATACACGTGTAGTAAACAACGGGAGCGTTTCTCTCGGTTTCATAGAGTTAGGTGAGGTCAAATTGCTTTTGGAAATCTATGTAAATAATCGAACTTAGGAACTTCGGATCCGAATGTAGACGCCCTTCTTTTAGTGTTGGGAGCCAGCAGTCTAAAGTAATGCCTAACAGTTTAGGTATCCGGTGTGAAACACTCGTGTCAGGATGAAATTTATCAGCCCTGAAAAAATCTACTTTAAATGACTACTATAGAAAGTCGATTCAGGCCACAAAACAGGAAAAGGCCAGGCACCGAGTTTAATAGGATAAGTGGGTAAATAGATTATAATTAAAAGCCCGATCCCTATCTGACCACCTATTCAAAGGGAGTTTCTGTAAGCCGAGCTGAAGCCAGAGAGAATCCTCTTTTCCACTTATTTCATACATAGCCATACCACATAATCACCAATAACAGGGGGAAATTAAATATTTGATGAGACATTGATGAGAAGATAGGCTATTCTCGGTTTCCTGGTTAGACTTGTAGCCAATAACAGCCTATGATAAATCGAATATATCTATTGTAAATTTCACATTCTTCCGAGTTCTTCGACAACACGAAACCGGAACCGCGACAGGCTAAGGGCAGAAGTAACGAGGCATTCAAACAAGTGGCGACAATCGAATTAGAACAATTTTAGGCCCCTGTAGGGCTTTACAAGCCAAAAAGACAAACAAGATCCGTACTCTGCGTCGTCTGGTTTTGGTCGTTGCAGGAGGGTTTACAGCCAAGGATGAAGATAAAAGATGTTCAGTTTATAATGCACGATTTACCCATTATTACACCGAGCGTAGCAAAGTTCACCGGTTGGTATATAGTTCATAAAGAGCTATGCCGTAATAAACGATAAGTTACTGCTTTCGACTAACTTTCATAACTTGTTTTTCGATCTAGTTCGGTTGAGCAAATCCCAGAAATTTTGCATAACCCTGCTTCGTGCCACAATACCAAGCTAGTTCTAATATACTTGAACCGCTAGTAGCCCTTCGGTGATAATACGGTATTTTATGGGCACTCCCGACCATTAGGACGTCCGGATCTCGATGCAATACGAATACACTTAAGAACCACATTTCAGGAACTGTTTACTGGTAACTGAATATTCATGTTACGTTTGTGTGTCGCATCAGCTATTCTGCATGGTGATCGGACGGCCCTTGACATTGTACTACTCACCGTTACTTCATCATAGAGCAAGCAGGGCGAGTAGTATAGATACATCGCAAGTAACCGGCAGATTATTCCATGGGAAGGCTATAGACCCTAAGGACTATCTGTAGTGTGTTTGTTTAAAGTGTTTCATTGAAGCGTTGATCCCATGAATATTCTTCAATAATATAAGCATATAGTAGTAAGTATAAATGTAATTATCATGAGTATTTGATGGTTACTTCTGAAACAGGTAATTCACTAAGTCATTGCTTGTTGGACGCCAAATCTGACGGTACTATACAACAACGTCAAATGCTCAACTTTCTTCTTAACTATCAGAAGCCCTATGTTTCTGATTTTAAAACGCATTTCCTAAAATGCTGTCATCCATGGACATTGAACAATTTCTTCAATACGTTGTAGAGACGAACGACCATTGTGCTTTATCTAACAGACTAGAAATAACCTATGTTTTTCAATAGACGTAGATAACCGACTTAATGGGTACATTTAGCCAGAAGCAAAAGCTGTCCCTGAAGCCAGCGACAGTGGTATTAACAAGTGACGTCAGACCGGTCACGAAGTCCAATCAGCCCTTAAAGAGAGATTTTGAAGTGTTTCGCAGGTTCTGTTATGGCAAATTGATGATTTTGGAAAGCTTCACTTTTGCGATTGCGCTTTCTCATTCTGCGTAGCTGGCACTTCCTTGGTTTTATTATTTAGCACCTTCAGCCTACCAGGCGTAGATGTCCGTTACAAGCACGTCAGAAAACCCGTCATTCATTTTCTTACTAAGGCAGTTACTAAACAGCAACTATGAGCCACAAGCCTATTTATTAGATCGTTTTGAGTGACACACATTCGCCGAGTGTATAAAATGGGGCTGAATATGGGGCCCGAAAATAGGGTGGTTACTTCGCAAAACAGGCATGGTAAGAATGCCCACTTCATATGGTTAGCGCATTTTCAAACGCGTTCCAACACTGTGTGAGCGCTAACAATTCTAATCGACACCAGAGCTTTCATTTTGAACTATAAAATAGCAGTGAAGCTATTATCATACACAGACACCATTTGGCCTACGCAAACTTACGTTTGTCTCGCCTCCATCCATCTCTCGTCTACTGATCATTCATTTGCATCTTGCATTACGTTTAATATTTTTGGACGTTGATCAGAGTCTTGTCTAGTTGCCTTCGGAATAGTTATAGCGGCTGAGGTAAGCTACATTTTAGTGTCGTATATGTAATATATTCTATGTTTTGAGCCCGAAATACGGCAGTAACCTCTTACGGTGTCTTTCAATTGTGTGACAATGAGATCAAAATCCCTTCGAGTATGGCTTCTTTAGATATCTATAGAAAGGCTAAAAAAAAAGGCGACGGAGGTTTTCGTAGGGACGCTTTTCTTATACAAGCCAAAATATCGACAAAAATTGTGCTATATGAGGTATCCTTCTATTAACGCCAGTCAAAAGTGAAAATGTTAGAAAAACCACCAGGTCACATTACAGAGTTGGTTAATTTATGCTAGGTCAATTTACAGTTATTTCAATATATCAATATAGGCACTTGGTAATGTAGTATCCCGTTCGAAGGAACATCTTCAAGACCTGACAAGAGCTGATGCTGCACTGAAGAAATAATAGAGAGAAACCAAGCTTGAGGAACAATTATGGAACCTGGCCTATGCGCAAACTGCAATTTTCGAAAAAGATACGGTTTGCGCGAAAAAACATGTCTGTATTTAAATGTGCAAAATTGCATCACGAAAAACGCTCTTACGCAACGGGTGGTACCTTTGCAGGTTTAGTTGCTCACACACAATTTCTTCGACGTTTGCAGGACACACCATGTCGATAACATGGCGGCTTTTGGAAGCTCCAGTCCTGTTAATTAGAGGAGATCAGAATGGTTTAGAAGTGCATACTTCGTACAGTTTTTTTTAGTAGAAAAACGGTGATTCTTAAAAACGATTTCCGCAGGCTATTAGTAACGAACGACGAATTTGCTGTTCCAGGTTTACTGGTCGGTGTAAGCTTTAAACTAACACGCGTTGCCTGTACAAAACAATGACGCAACATATCGAATGGTCAATACCTATAGGTAACGACGTTGACGTAATGAGGAACCCAACCGATGCGGTTTTTATCATTGCACAACGTAAGCTTCGTTTTAATAAATACGTTTTAACAGATAGGGCCCGATTTGCTTGAACCTACCAGAAAATATTTAACAAAGCCAGAGTGACCTAATGAAGTCTTCTTCGAAAAAAAAAATGAAAACCTTTTTAAAAAGGTACTGCTTAAATATACGCTGCATATGATCGCATCAGAATACTTACTGCTGTCGGATAACCTAGACGGCCCCTCAACCACTTTCATCCCCGACCTTCAACAATCACTTGATTAAGGTTCGCCCTGGGGCCTATGACACAGTCCGAATATTTAGCACAAGCAATGTTCAACTACGTAGACATTGTCGCGTAGAAGCAGTACATTCCAGCCATTTAGTACGCTAGCATACTAAAATTAATACAGCAAGTATCATCCGTTCTTCTTAAAAGGCCCTGCCGTGGAATCCACTTGTCGCTGGACGTACTTATCATTAACTATGGCTTGGAACAGAATCATTGGCTTGGAAACGAAACATTTGTGTTCATAATATCTGGTATAGTACGGTCGGTTCCTGCGTTACCTTTTTCACTATGCTAAGGAGTTTGTCCTATGCCCAAACTCTTAGAAGATTTAAAAGACCGCCCTCGAGCGGGTTTTCAGCAGCAGCCGCGCTCCAGCCAGTTTGCGGTTATAAAAAAAACTTCACCTATAATCGGAATCAAACTCTACTGAAAATATGTCTAAATTAGAGATAACCAGACTTCCTAGAAAAGCTCTTGGCTCTTTGCGTTATTATACTTGTTTGTGTTCTTTATTAGTAAACTATAAGAGATGAACTAACACCAATTTCAGTATGTTGCAATGATTTGATGTTCTGAAAATATTGCACGGCTTACCTTTGATCTGAAATTTTTTCAGCTTTACATTGTATGCTACATGCATCTTTTGCATGGGCTACTATTTCAACTAATAGCGAACTATTCTTAGATAAACGAGTCGAAACCAAACGAAGCAAGGACGTTAAGTCTTCATTTTACATGATCCCAAATAATACAGCATAACATTAGGAAGCGCATATTTATATCATTGAAACGAGCACGGCTCTGTTGGTAAGAGAAAGGGTACCGTTAATCCTCTTGAGCAACCTTCGTATGGTTCTGCAGAGGAAGCACTTGCTTTGGTCACTTATTCACGTCACTCGAAATGCCATAATTGCCCTTTAAGTAAACTACCATTGCGGTGACGCTCGACCACACGCAGAATGCAATCGAACCCGAGCTCCAGTAACAACTACGGATAGGCTTAAAACGGTACAATATTGTGAACAATGATGAAAAATAAATGGTTTACTGGTAATTACGAGGGATGACATTGAATTCCGCGTAACCATTTATGACGAGGTGAAAATGTGGCGCTCGCTGAAGTTCCTACTCGGACAAAAAGCGATGCGTGCCTGTTTAGCTTTCAATATATTTCGTGTCAGAACGGATGTAATCAAAGATTTTTATAATGCCCTAACTTCCCGTAACGTTTCACTATCCCCCAATAATTAGCGTACATCTGACACGCTGGAAGGCATCAAGCGAAAATTCGTCATCAAAAAAAGATAATTTACAAAGATGTTCAATACATTTTTAACTATGGGCTTCTAGAAGATTACCTCGGCATCTAGTTCTCAGTAGTGGTTAGTTCTGATAACTTGTCAAGTGCCCAGAACATCGTATTCTAGACCTCAGTTACTATAACCTTCTGCAAACGTTTCAGCTATTAGAAAAATGGTCTTCTAGATCTCAGTTGAATTCTTAAGAATGGATGAACACACTTGTGTGGCATGATTTTAGCGCCTCGATACTCGACGGATGTCGCTTGTCAAGAACACTCGTTGTCTTACCTAGTCGACGCGATGCAAAGTAGATTCTGATCCGTTGTAGCTGACTGTTAAGACCAGTGGCAGAAGTATGATTCCAAAATCTACGCTCGTTGCTAATAAGCTGCGGCATTTCGAGCCATCAGAACCTTCAGGAAGAGATCGCCATCGTAGCGGAACCTCGTTGAGTCTACCTGGATCATCTTAATCTGTGGGGGGTCTGCAGGCCGTAGGGTCCAACACCCTGAGTGTCAGCCGTCATTGTCGAATATAAACTCGCAATTGCTCGAGATGTTGGTCTATACGAGGAGTAAATACACCTGACATGGCCGTTAGCCGACAACCCTGGTAGTTTAAGTTCCAATATGTACAAGTAACCATCGGAAACTTAGCTGTGAACTAAGTGCATGTTAGAGCGCAATAGTTTACGTACTGTTGGAATATCCCGTTAGACATTTGAAGTTGGCAGTCGATAGCATAACAAACGATTTCGTCCAATTGCAGAAAATCTCTGACAGGCACCTCGGTTGTCATAAATGTATTATTACTAGTATTTCTTTGGCAACTTTGATGATAGAGTATAGTTATAGCCCTTACTCCCATAAAAACCAAGCGTTTTCGCTGCTATACCGATACTCACATAATGTCCCTAAAGTATAATAACGCCGTTTTCGGCGTATCCATCTGCCAACAATTCGCTTGCTCAACTCATAAGAGGCCGCCTGTAGAGGTCAGCGCTGACACTGGAACTGTGAAACATGGTTCTAACATAACGTCTCTAATGTTATCAGCAGGGAATAAACAGACATGAGATTTGACGGTAACTGCATTTCTAAATTGAATACCTATCAAACTAGTTAGTCTGTGCTTCGTACGACCCCATTATCAAACTATATGTCTGACGCAGTCTAGCACATCATTGAGATAAGAAAACAGTAGGGCCATCGCGAGACTCACGGGCATCAGCTCACTCATTGCGGACTGGCAACCTCATCCGCGCTTGTGTAGCTCAGACGCCGTCTTGCGCTAATATTATTCTTATCAACAGATAGTGCTTCAAAATCTGTTATTTAGATTTCCCGCCGGTCTCTGTTTTAGATCACTGGAATAGCGTAAGGTTACTGAAAGCAATGATCGCTTTAATTGATGTTGTCGAAGGTAGACTGATTTCTATAGCGAAGTAAAGACGAATGTTGTCAGAGGTAGTAATGACTATCGCAGTAAACGCAAACGTTCTTAGCATTCACATGGTGTTGCCTCTACTATAACTGGAAGGAGTAAATAGGGCAACATCTATATAAGCCGGGTAGGTCTAGGGTCAAACTACTTCGAAGAGATCATCGTCTACAGAAGCTCTTAAACGTCAAAATGGTTCACGGCTCTTCCAGCCAAATTACATATGGAATAGAGAAAAAAAATCGTATCTCGTATAGCTGATTGGAGAGGCCTGAGTCTGCACAAGTATGAAATGGTCGGTTAGAGTGCCTGTCGTTTAGAATGTTTGCTTTTAAATAGCGTTCAAGTGAGCTAGTCATTGTACGCTCTTGCGCATAGAAGGATCAATTTTATTTAAACTTACGTAAGATGTGACCGTGCTATATATCAGTACGCTGTGTGATAGCTATCTGCCTCTATTTATTAGTAATGTGAGAGTAGAACGACCATATGGCACAGCATTGTGTATTGACGTTGAAAAAAACCCGAATATATATTTCATGCGGATCCGTGTATATAGATTGGGGATATGAGTGAGCACCCACCATTTTATTCGATCCACCTCAATAGAAGCACTATAATATCCTCATAGAAAAGTCGATAATTTATTAAATATTCATTGCTAACGAACATGCACTCATCGGCGTTCGGCAATGAGCTCATTATCTATCATATTATATATTATCAAATCTAGAAGTGGGCCATTTCATTGGAAAATATCGGAAATACTTTCTTACGGTCGTGATTACACTTGTCTGCTATACGTCATCACGTGCTTCGTACATCTGCATGAGACACTTCGTTTGCTGGAAGCGATCTCAATAGATGCGCTTCCGAAACCGCGACTATTCAAGTATGACGGCCTATACGTTCCGTGTGGTTTGCGTACATAGTCACGCAGATGCCACGTATGTTAATTATGTGATATTTGGCAAACGATAGTTTTTCTGGTCTCGGTGATCTGTTGAAATCCCACACGCATTTGTTACAAGCTTACCTGATGTGGGCCGTACGCGCTGCGACCAAAGTTTGACTTGACGCCGTTTAAAGGGAATTTTGTTTGTCAACTAAAAGCGTGCTGTCAAGATGGCTAGACCGTTTCTAGTTATCGAAAGGTGTGCCGAAAGTTTATCAAAAAGTTGATGCTTTTGATTTGCTCGTCGCACAATGATTATAGTGAAGCGATAGAACTTAGGAAGAAGGCTGTTGACTAAATTGCTTGTTCATACTTCATATATCACTCGTTCTGTTACATTGGCGAGTTTTCCCACGAAACCTTTTACCTTTGAAAGCAAAAAGGCACGCCGCTGCCGTTCAGACAGATGCCTTGTAGCTTACGTTCTGAAGTGTAATTCGTATCGTATACCATCATCACCAGGAAGAGGTCGTGTATTGTTGCGTAGGATACGCTTCAAGTTACAAACAACGGTAAGCCCTTAGGATAGAAACTTATTATTTAGCACATACCAATACAAGGTTCCCTTGGACTCCCGCAAATATATTGAAATGCAGTTCGTTTCTAAGTATTTACAGACCACTCGCTCGAATATACAGTACTTATTCATTTGTGTTGCGCTCGAGTTCTTATTTGGACGTCAGTAACGACTAGATGGTAGATCTAAAAAGACACCTAAATATCAATGTCTTCGAACAAATGCTTCGTTTGCCCGACACCGCTGTGCTGACAGACAAAAACATTCGGCCAATTCCGAAGCCATCCGAAAGCTCATCGAATAGAGATATCAGAAAGTCGACATATTTTGCCTGCGTGATTACAAATTAGCGGCCGTTTTATCGCGCCCGTAAACAAATCTTCCGTCGTCGTTGTCGGATGCTAATCTATGTAGCGGCTAGTGCATAGTACAGATATATAACGATGTCTATGAGAGGAATAAATAGAAGTAGGGATTCAACACGTCTTGTATACGCGCAATTTTTATATTTGTACAGAGCTTCTTACGGGACAAGCCATAATAACTACTAGTTCGATAGTTGTTATAGTGAATACGTTTGGGAAATAGATATTCACACATTGTCCGCGCTTATGTCAACTGCTTTCGTTACTATAGGCGTTCCGTAAGTGTTTGGCCAATGACAGTGAGACTTTTCCGCCAGTGCGGGGGCGACGCAGACGCGCTTTCGGTCCGTGACCTTGTTAGTTTGTTATCAGTGCAACGTTGAGGTACCAGCTGTTCGTCGAGAGCGTCGACAGATTCGGTCTGAACGCCGTGGTCTTCCACGGGTGCCTGATCAGTTTGTGTATGAGCGGGTTTCACTTCCGCGGAAGAGAACGTTCCTTGCGTGTGGTGCTGATATCGGAAAAATCAAGGGAGAAACGGAAGAATATTAAAAAAAAATCCTCAAAATGATTAGAAATCAATATAGCTAATAAAAATATCCAATAAGGCTGTATCGGTCAAAAGCAAGCGTTAGATCTTAACCTACATTCTAGTAGAAAAAGTTATTCATTAATTAAAAAATCAGGATGGGACTTTCCGGGCTAGCTAAAGGGTCCTGTCTACTTTGACTTGTTTTGTTGCTAGAACTGACCAGCTCTAAATATAGGAGAGTCTTGGTATGTCCATGGTTATCGTGCTATTTTTCATACGTTAGTTTGTTAATATCCGTCTATAAGTGCAATACAGTCTTAAAAATAATACATAAATTATAAAGCTCAAACATGGTTTAGGATGCTAGGCCGTTCCGTTATAATATCAGAGCTATTTATGCCGGGCCGCTATTTTGGTCGCAGAGCCGAAGTTCTATCTAAAATACAGGACTATTTTATCATAATGCATTGTCATCTCAAATATAGTAATTTATCTCCCATTGATTGGCGACTGTCTAGGATTCGTTTTTCTGGCTGATCTGGTAGCGTCGCCTTAAAACGCTAACTTAAAAAGTAGCTAACATATCGCACTCTCTTTTGAGTTGAAACTTAATTAGCACTTGTAAAACCAGGCCCATAATTTTAAGCACGAATCTACATAAGTGCATCAGCCATCCAGGTCATATAACAAACGCTCCTCTAAAAGATGTAGACAGGATATAAGCAAAAGTACACAATATGGAGATGGCCTTTAGTAAATAGTGCATTGGGCACGGTTCGTGCGCGCATATCGAGATACTGCGCGCATACATATCAATTTACATATCGTGTTTGATGCACGCGGACGCATTTGACGGCGCCGGTGAAGGATCTCCTCTTGTCGCTTATGTGAATTTCGGACTATTTGAGGTGAAGGGATTGCATTACAATCAGGTAGTTGAGAGATGAAACGTGCATTAACTGGGCTTCTATTTTACCACCCAAGGGAAGCCTATTCGTTAGAGCAGTATGTCATGGCTCAAACGAAAGGACCTCGAATTTCATGTTAGGTCCTAACATATAGGTAATCTTTATTCGTTAGGGAATTTACTTTCGTATCCACGTTTCTGTTTCGTTTCATCTATTTCGTATGTTCGGCTTATTAACTAACCGCCAAACACCAAACAGAAAAGAACATATTTTCTAATAGATTGATCTGTGAAAATCCCTTAAGTCTTAAGAACAAATCTTACAGTTAGTATCTCCAGCGTACTTTTAAAAAAATATAACGGTCCTGCTAACTTCAGTGCCTGCCCCGATTTTATAGAGCATCAGTGTTCAGATTGTCTCATCAGCTTTGAGAAGTTGCAGCCTTAGAGAAGGCAACCCAGTAAACACTGGGTTACCGTAGTGCATGGCAGCTTCTACAGCCCCGATCGATAAAATCAATAAACACGGATATATCGATTGTTATCTCACTTCTAAAAAGTTGACTTACTATAAAAAGTACGCAAAGGTGTTAATTCAAGGAGTTTACGGCTCGACAACGCCAACTATCCAATCATTCTTCGCAATGAACGCAAGCGCTTTAGCTGTGGACTATCCATGATAAAAGAAACATTTATGCACATGTCCCTTCGTTAAAAACCAACGCTTTTAAACAAATATCCGTTTATTCAGACGAAGAGAATTATCAAAAATCGCAGATTGATCTCTCTAAGTTCCCAGCAATTACGCTGCGCTTTTATACAGACAGATTAGCTAAAATCAACGCAGAACTCTAATTCTGTAGCCCGTAATTAAATATTTCTATCATTCGAAGCGTGGTTAAGGCGCGATGCTATTTATGCTGAAGTGAATTGAAATTTTAAAAAAAGTCAAAATGTGTGGAACTCGGCTTAATGCTTTCTCTAACAGGAAGCTCATTACTAACGACGATCAAAATTAGAGGGTTGCTATTTACGTGACGCTATATGGAAGCAAAATGTACCGTAATAAATGCTACCACTGCCTACTTCAATGAAACGGATTTACTCACAAACGCTATTTCGAACAGTCGTACAGCTTTACAAACAGTTGGTATAAAAAAAAGTAAGTGCAGAGCTCAATAGTTCTCTCACCCTGGCGGCTTCCCGTCGTTGAAACTCAACCTTAGCCATTTCGGTCTGCACCCAATGAGGGACATCGGGAATAGCGAACGCGATCGCTGACTTTAGCAGGAGAAGCAGATGTTCAACCAATACAACTAAGGCGAGAGTTTCGAGAGGATCGAGGTGAGGCCACATGCGGCCCAGCGGGCCGTTAAGTCCGACCAGGGCACAGTTTACCAGTACAGCGATCATTCCCATTACTTCCATAGCGTCCTAAAGTGCAGAAAAAGTCGAAGGTGTGTTAATTATTGGGTCAGGATAAACGGGGCAGAGAAAGTCGGTACCGACGCACGATCCCTATCACATGACAAAAGGTTTGGTAATCGATGAGATAAAGGTCATCCAGTTCAGTATTAAACTTTACGGAATATCGTACGCCAAAGCTGAATATCATAACTGAGGTAGTTTTGACAAATGAAAGAAGTGCAGATTGTAGGATACGAAGCATATGAACAAGTGCCGCGACTGTCTTGTTTCCTCACCTGCCAAGAGCCAATGTTTTCGGCTGGTTCCCCGAACGGTCGCTGGAATATGGCGCATAGCTTGAATGCGTCGCTACGAATTTTGACCAGATTATTCACGAGAGCACAAAGGGCAGCCAGTGGAAATGCCGACGAAAACAATACCACATATCCGAACTGGATAAACATTCCCAGATAATCCTCAAACGTTCCTTCATACTGTATCATCACACAAAAATGGGTATCGCTTGTAACAAGTATTGCATAATCTATCCTACATAACTTAAGCGGAGATGGGGCTATTTAACGATTGCCGATTCGTTTTATCGGCTATATAAATCAAAGTGAATCTATTATTTCTTTACATAGGCAAACAAACCGGTAAGGATGGCTAGCTGAAATCCAACGAGTATGACGAAGTACAGCACGATGTTCCAATGAGATTAAATCTCAGTTATAATGGGTTTGTAACACTATCTAAAAGAAAATGTAACCGTTTCCATAAAATTATTTTTAATCTTGAACGTTTTCTTAGCTTTAAAACGTGTAAGTAAGTTTTGTTTAGTTCATCATCATCATTTCAAATGTCTCTGGTATTCTTTTGTTCAATTCCAAATACAAGCACGCACCCTATACATAGCGGCCTCCATCTCAGCCTGAGTAGGTCCAGTTTCCGAGACCGCTTCGGGCTGACCACTGAGGGCTTCTTGGCCTTCGCCTTCCTCTCCCACTTCGTCGGTGTTCGTTGCTGCTGGAATCATTGACGCACGACGTTTGGCAGCAGTCATCTCTGCCAAACAGAGTGTCTCAATTACGTACGGCAGAAGAGATTCTTTAATGTTTCCAACTACCTGACGAGTGATCAGAAGTGCAGCCAATTGATCTTTAAGCTTGTCCATGTCTTGCAAGTAGAAGGCGATGTAGAAGAGTGATAAGAACGAATTGACGAATTGGAACTAGAACGTAATTCAGAATTAGTTAGTTTCCTTCCGCGCATCAGCAGCTCCTATGAAGCAAAGACATAATGGATACGATCAAACAAGGGGCTTGCTTGTTGGCTTCATAGACGATAGTATACGACTAGGTAAACAAATGCTTAACATTGTGCTACCAACTCACCACTGATATTTTCATGATGAGATGATTCTCGTAAGTTTCTTCAAGTCGGTAGTTTTCTGCAAAGATTTTTTTTTTTGCCGTTAACTGCTCCAATGTAAACACTAGCGAGCATCTGTGTTTGTTATTATCGTCACAGTATTTGGAGACCATATACTGTCATCATAGGGCAGAACACCACAATGTGTGCGTTTAATTGGCAAAAATTTAATATTGGCCAAGATCATGACCGTCGAATACGAGTTCCGTATTAGAAATTTCGTACGCATTATAGTAAAGGATTCAGCGTTTTTTTCTGTGTACCTTTATCATTCAACCATACAGCGACCTTCTTGTAGACCGAATCCATCAGTGGAATGATCAAAGCAAATAAGACTTTCGGTAGCATTGACATCGCCCACCCTTTAAAACTGTCATCCTTATATCTGAAAATTACCACAAAAAATTAGATGAAACCCCATTCAGCTCATGCCACCAATAAATATCGTCGGGGCTCTGATCTTCCCTAGGGACTTGCAATTAAAGTCATATGTGATAAAAAAAAAAACAAAGTAGCTAATGTTTAGTAATTTAAACACCAGAGTGCATCCTTCAGGTTGTAAATATAATACTTGAAAGCCACGTTACTACCTTCACTTTACCTTCAGGAGTAGCGGAGGGCACAAGATGATTTCATTCACTCTTGTTAAAGTCAGGGGCAAGGTTAAGAGTCCTAGAATTGCGGTAGGTTTCTTCCTTTAAAGCTACTTTTAAATCAAACCGTCTGCTAACACGTCGATTTAATTCGATCCTGTAATATTGAAATATTATAGATAATGCTCGCTGCCACAGGTATAGCCGGAAACAACAGACCTCGGTGCTTTATAGAGTAATATTTTTAGAAAATTTCCTATTGGGGTAAAACACCCTCCTACGAAATGTAAGCATTGCATATAGGGAATATAGTGTGTAAACAATACATTTGCCTCATCAGGTTTTACCACTATTTTGGATTTACTTATATTTCGTCATCGTTTTCGAAGTAGGTATTCGTAAGTGACT
This sequence comes from Varroa destructor, assembly GCF_002443255.2. Lineage (NCBI taxonomy): Eukaryota > Metazoa > Arthropoda > Arachnida > Mesostigmata > Varroidae > Varroa > Varroa destructor. Next base: position 33,532,356 of record NW_019211454.1, read on the forward strand.
GGCTGACGAAAGCACTAATGGTGTTTGTACCTTTTCTACAAATTATGTCATACATCGAATTTCTCTCAGCAATTTCGCAGGCTTTCCGTGATTGCCTTGTCGACATTTTTCGAATGGCCCATAGCCGCTTGAGGCACCATGGGCGAGATCTCCATTGAACATTTCGGTCATAATGTTGACCCATTCTTTTACCATATCAGTCGTTCCATTCCCTTTCTATCAATAAATACTGTTACATACTTTAGCTGACCACCTATTCAGACCGACACATTCTGTCTCGCTTTGTAGCCAACTCATTATCGGATTGCCACAGTCATCCTGCTACTATCCACCAGCCTGTATGCAATCGCATGTTTTTAGTCCTGTTTGCCCTTCGCCTGGTTTTTCATTACACCCTAGTGTCCTTCTCACATCATGCGCGGCTACTCGCACGCAGCGAAAACGACAGCAACGGCAGCACCAGCGCCGGCAGCGATAACGGCCAATAGCTGAAAACGGTCTTTTTTTTTCGAACTTCGTCTTCTCCACCGCCACCGCGAGCGAAAGCGGCAACAACAGATGCACTATAAGCTCGACAACGCTGAGTGCGGCAACGGCAGTGACCGCCACCGTCGTTTCAGTAATACGCGCCAGTCGAAGCGACACTCAGTTTTCTGGCTGGATATTCTGTTTGATGCCACGACAATATGGCTTTCGCCTCGCAGACGTTGAGGCGCCGCTGAAACGGTCAGCCATCCGGGGTTCAATGACCCGAAGACCGACAGGCAGAGCACGTTGCTGACTTCGCATTGCGGTACGCTGCTGAGCCCGCTAGTTAGCCGTCGACCGGGTCCAAAGCTCGCCTATTTGGCCGATTCAGTGCTTTCGTTTAGCGTAAAACGCGCGGCTGAAACATATAGTCAGTCATATTTGTGTGACGATTGCGTGCCTGGCTGCTGCTGCTGCCAGTGTAGAGAGACGAAATGCTGGGAAGGCAAGTCTGAGTGACTACCCGACTAATGCTACGACAAGCCCAGGGTGAGCCTGTTCCGTTCGGTGCAGCAACGAGCCCCTGCGTGAGGACTTCTACTCCTGTTACGGCGAAGTGGCCCGATACTCAATCGGCCAGCCAGGTAAGCACGCAGGCCGCGAAGCAGGCTTCGGACTATGCAGCATCACTAACTCTGGCGGTAGCAACACCACAAGTTAAGCTAAGGGCAACAACGATCTGATATGACGACGAGCATTGCCACCGTCAGCAGCAGTCGCTAGCCGACAACAGCCACGATTACCAGTAATAATAAGCAAGCGATCAGTAAATACAGCCTCAGCACTCACCTGGTTGTATCGCCAGCAGTCAGCAACGTTACAGAGCTTGATCGCCGTCACTCCCATCGCCCCGTCGTCGTTTTTTTGCTGGCCAGCAAAGTAAGTGAGCCCGGCCGGCTAATGACGCGATGCTAGACATGGCGTTATGACTCTATGACGGTAAAGTCCGGCATTGTCGAGAGCACGGCTGGCCGATGGCTGCCGGTGGATAGATGCCTGGTGAGCATGCTTACCAGAGACTAGCGACCGACGCACTTGTCAGTCGTTGCATACTAGCGCCTGCAACAGTACCAGCTTCATGGCTCGAGAGAATAGACGAGATGCGAAATACCTTACGAGCCGCCCATGGCGACGATAAAAAATATATCTCTACTTCTATGTAGAATATGATAGCATGCGATGCGATCTACCGTTGTCGCCGGTGCCGCTACCGTTTCAAGTGCACAAAACGGGCAGAAAGGTAGAACATCGATGTACACGTGCACGTACGTACACATATCATCACCAGCAGCAGTAACAACAGGGTGCTTGTTAGGCAAAAGGCAATAAGCGAGATTAGATTTTGTATATGGACAGTTCTTTTGGATAATGCAACTGTTATGGACCGTAACTTTTGGTGGAAGTTTGTATTTGAAGACGTATTATAGTTAGTAATCCTTGTTCCGTTGGCAGTCTTAGAAATACAGAACCAAGATAATTGAAAGGATATCAAACTATGAAAAGCGAACATTTGTCCAAACATCGCTGGCATTGGCCTATTGAAGGACATAAAATAAAGAATTTTCTCGTTGATTGTCCATGAAAATATTTTGCATTTAAGTATGTCTTCTTTTAGCTGAATTTAAACCTTTCTTAGACGCTCTATGGCTCCATGTTTGACATCTGAAGCACCGGTATTGACCTTCAGGCACTTTTCTGCCACACTACTATAAATTAGATATATATATCCAGAGGAACAGTTGTTGATAAGGCTGTAAACAGCAATATCTATGACATTGGTTCTTACTAAACATGGAGAAAAAAAATGTAAACCTAAACCATGTAATGATTGCAAACCTTAACTGCTATTGCAAAACAAAGGGTTAACGTACGGACGTACTAGCAAAGCTAACCAATAGCTCCAGATATTTACTGTGTTTATTGTCTGTACAAGCAAAAACCTTTTTCTTCATACATAACAAAACACGGTCTACTCAGGGACTGACTCATCTATTCTTCTGTCTTGAGGTAACAAAACCTCTCGCACTAGCCACATGCTCAATGTAGATACCGTTCACTTAACTACTATATTACTTCTTCAGATAAGTTCATTTCTCTGCAGAGAAGAGCCCTTGCGACCGATAGGGTCGGGTGTCCGTCAATAGCAAACAAACAAATGTTTCTTTTTTAACCATTGGTGTGTTAACTATCCGATAGAGTCATAGCGCCGTATCGTAACACGCACCGACACGCTGGGATCGACTAATGGTAATAATAGAGAAAAGGCTGCTGCTCTAAAAGGTGGGCCTACCAACTAGGGACAGCAGTTAAACATTTCGGGTGTTAATCTTTGCCTACCCAACGAAACCCAAGCCACACGCTTCACTCCGAAAACGTGCAGCAGCGGCACCATTCACAGTGACGAACGTGCCTGGCTAGCAACGGTTATATTAGCCCCGTATTTCCGCGTGGCAGTCGCGACGAGTTGTGCTCGATTCGGTCCCGTGCTTGATGCTCTATGTTGATGTTTGACGTTCGGTATTTAACACGTCCCGTAGTCTTTCCTCTTGCCCCTCCTTGCCGAAAGCAGTCAAGTCGGGTCAGGGCTAGGAGAGGAGGAAAGTTGACCCAAAGCGCTGTCAAGCAACAACACACAGAACAACGAGAAACTGAACTACCCAGAGTTCCACAGAATGGCAGAGACGGACGGGCGGACTGACAAACGTATGAACATGCAAGCAATGAAGCAGACTCGGCGCACGCACACGAACCACACGTTCTCCTCTTAGAAAAGAAAAGACAGCAACATCTCCGAAGCCGAGGAGCACAATGGCTGAAGTGGCCATGTAATGGATGATCGTCGTTTGCCAGCATCACAAAAACTGACTGCGACTGCGTCCGTAGAGATTGTTTCTCTGCAGAAGGACCGCCACTATCGTCAAAACCGTCATATTTCCATAGTCGTCATCTGAACATGTGAAAATGTGTTGGTAAGGAGGAAGACTCGGACCATCTCGCGGTGCCTGCAGAAACGAAACAGCAGGATTCGTTATCTTTGTCGCACCATCACAACAAACGCATAATTGTCGCTAGAATTCAACACTGCTACTGCGCCCCCTAGAAACTTCAAGAAAGAAAATAGCACAAGGCAAACGCGCCCACATGTGTACGTACATCGACGCAAAGGCACATGAAGGGTTGGAAATGTGAAGCAGCAAACGGCGAGCTACGGATGAATGGACCGACAAACGAGCAGAAGCTCGTATCTTCATCACTGTTATGCGACGTGGCGCGCTGCCGGACAGTCTGGAAAAACTAGTACAAGCTCAGGGCTTTCTTGTCCAGGCAAAACGAAGAGACATGCTAAAACTGCTGGCCAAGGCACTGCAATGACCTGCTATATATAGATACATATACATATAAGGTCGCGGCCGAAAGACCTTTCTCTAACCTTTCCCTGCATGGCCCTGATTACTCACGGCACGTGGTTTTTCTTTAAATCAAAACATGAGTAAAATGAACAGGATTATAGGCGATCTTTTGTATGAGAAATGAATAGTTTATTGATGACTTGTAATATCGCCATAAATTTATGGTAACCAGATGAGGTGTTCATATACAATAGACAGAGTAAACAAATATAGGGTATAGCTGTTATCGTTTTCGTGTGTTTTCTGGGGTTTCAACTACATAAATGTGCTACCATTTTGTCAGTTCGAGAGTAGTAATAAAGTCAGAGTAATAGTAGCAAAAGGTGAGAGAAGTTAGAAAAAAGTTGAAACCTGTCGGAGCTGCCAAAGTTCTGTAAATCGTACGTCAGTCAATCAATGATGTACTAACGCATTTGACAATTGCTTAGCGTGATTGATGACGAAGAAAGCCCTAAGATGAAATCCGGCAAAATCTAGTACGGCTATTTCAACTTGTAGATTCTTTCTTGACCTTTTTTTCGACCTTTCATTTTCCTAATGCAGGACACTTTTAGCCTAAATAAAATCATTATACGACTTTTCGAAATTGTTCTTCCCTATATATTTTCTGAAAATTCGACTACTATACGCCTTCGTAGCTGTGACAACGGCAATGGTGCGCATATTCGATCTTCTCTACTCTATGGCGTCTTAGTCACGCTTTTTCCGCGTCGATTTCTACCGCGCTACTACCCGTGTGGTTTCCGCTTCTGTTTAACCAAGCAAATAAATATAGGAATGTAGGACGACGACAACAATTGTATAAATATTCTACTCTCGTTTAGTTCTTATATATATATATATGTCCACTGTTTATAACTATAATTATTCAAATAAGAATAGTTGTAAGGCAATTGTTGCTGGGATCATATATATAAATTAAATTACCAGCGAATGATAACATAAATTAATATCACCAATTACAGTTCACAATGTGTCGACGAAACGACATATAATATCGCACTTATGTATTTATGTACAGCGACGCACAGTATATACAACTGGGGGGTTCCGGGTAGAGGTTGTTGGGGACTGAGGAGTAAGGGGTACAGGCTACGAAGTAGTACAGAAAAGTACAACATTGGACTATTTAGTATCGTATGTATCATATATGCGTTAGTCCAGCTTCTTTTAAACCTCAGCATGATCCATGTTTGTCATTGAATAATGACTGAACATAACAGGATGGCCATCGTATGAATTCCGAATCGCATCTTCACTGTTCCGTTATAGAACTTCGAACGTCATCGATCAACAGATCCAAATAACGGCCACTTATCTATTCCTATGTATTTATTGTGTATATATTTCACATTATGTGTTTTGTTTGTAGATATGCGCTCGGCCGGTATGTTGCCCTTGCATCGTCTTCTGCTACAACGATTGCTTCTAGTCTGTTGAAAAGAGTTCCTTATGTAGCGGGGGCAGATCAATATCGGGACAGGACATCCTAAGTGCACGCAGGGCCTCGAGATGGCAGCGAGAAAGATTTCGAAGAATGCTTTGCTGGCTCAGGAGGTGATCAATGAGATTGACATCACCCTTGATTGGTTGCTCACGCAACGTCTCGAAGCGAAGACATTTCTGGAGGGCATTTGATACTCGTTCAATTTCAGCCACGCACTTCAAGCCGGCACGCTCGGGTGAGACGAGAACGAGCGCACAATAGAGCGCTAATTGAGTGTCGTCTAATTGGAGCCCGGCGAGAAAACGTACGAAGTCGAAGACACTTGTGACGAATTTGATCTCGGCTGCGTCCGATGTGAAAAATGCATCGGCAGGCACCAGCACGTCGCCGTACAGGACACAATTCGATTCAGTGTCGTAATATCGGGTCATACGGAGCAAGCAGAGCTCGAAGCAGGCTGCCTTCAACAGAACGATTTGGTCATCCTGTGAAAGCTTCATGAAACCAGGAATCATTTTGGCGAATTCTATTACCTGCTGAATAACCTGCGTTAGCTTTTGCGCACAGTCGACCCAAAGCTGTTCCTGTGACATGTTACGATAATAATCAAGCTTCGAATTATTATTTCCCGACGTTTTAGCTTGCAGAATCTTCATGCGAATCTCCTGGTCGCTGAGAATACACGTACGGAGATGGGCGTCACAAATCGTTTTCGAGAGCAAGTCGAGATGTGCGGGTTGGGTGGGAATCTGCGTTGTGGAAGCCAGTGTTGTTGAACACAGCGTGTCTACGTCACTGCACTGATTAGGGTCGATGCTCCGAATGTTAGGGAAGTCAACGTCGAAACTTGTGGAGCATAGGCCATTCGAGTCGTAAGCGGATGCATAGAAATCGGTGGACAAGTCATCTTGGAACTGATAGTTTACCTGTTGGGGCTGCGGGAACGTGGTCGGCGGCTCATAAATGACCACTGTTGAGTCCGGAATCGCCACGTCGGAGCTGGTAGCCGGAGTCGGTGTTGACGGGTTGCTTGTGAGACCCATTTGGGCACGGTGGAAGCGGACCTCATCTTCAACCTTTTCTCTTTGCTTCTTGCTCATTCGACCAAATTTAACAGCATCACGACTCATCCCTAATGCCAAGCACTTCTGGAGTCGGCAGTATTGGCAACGATTCCGGTTCACTCGGTCAACCACGCAGTTCTTCTGTCGTGGACATTGATAGTTGACTACTGAACTTTGCGACCGCCTGAAGAAACCTTTGCAGCCTTCACAAGTGATGACGCCATAATGCACACCTGAACTCTTATCTCCACACACTTTGCACGGAATGATCTCAATCTGTGAGCGTATGGCCTTGTGTTCTTCAACTTTCCACTTTGGCGGAGGCGAAACAACTGTATGTTCCTCGAGAAGCAGATCATCTCTAACCTTTAACAGCGTTGGGCTAGGCGTGCTCGGCTGCGGAATCTCTACTTTAGAGCAGAACATGTTCTGTGTCGAGATCCAGTTTTTGGGACTCGACATCACCGAGTCGAGCCCCGAATCATCCATCCCGCCGTTAACCACGAGGCCCTCCAGGGCTGCAGTCTATGTGGCAGGCGGGCCTCTGTATACAACAAATGTCTCTAGCCACCTATTGTACTTCACTGACCGCAAGCTACTAATTAGCAGGGTACTTGCTATACGACAAGCACCAGCAGAAAGCTCACTCAGCACCGAAGTTTTACATTCACCTCTGTGTTGCGGTACACAGTTATTTTCCGCTCTAAGTTCGTATGCACATATATATATATATATATATATATATATATATATATATTTATCTATCTATCTATTTATCTATCTCTATGTAGAGCCGAGTCCAAGAATTGCACCCTTTTCAAAAAGTTAGTCACTCTGTTCCGACTTCCCGAAGGACGCGATTGCCACGACCAATTTTCCGCACCTAACTAACCATTACCACTAGTTTTAACAACAAAATAACAGCAATAGTGACCGTAGCAGCTGGCACAACGGCGAACAAAACGGCTTGCGGTTCCACGGCCCTACGACTACTGCAGGTTGCGGTAGGCAGCAGACTCTGCAGGCCGCTCAGCTGCTGCTGCTGCTGCTGCTGGCGGCTCAGTGGCTGGGAGCGGAGCGACGCGCGCTATCGCCAAACGGCACTACGGAAGTAACAGCGCGGCGCGTCGTAGCCGTCGCTGTTAACGGTGGTGTTCGGGGATGGTGGCGCAGAGCGGCGGCAGCGGCGGCGGCAGCAGCAGCAGCAATCCTCTGCCGGCGGGTCAGCAAGGGACGATGAACCTGAGGAGGATGACCCAGTGATCTAAAGACGCGAGTCCGCGCTGCCACCACTGAAAGAGGGAAACAACGGTGAGAAAGGAGGACGAGGAGGAGACCAGCCAACTCAACGATAGCACTGCTTTTGGCCACGATGCTAGTGCCGGATAATACGGACGACGACAGCGATGTCGGCGATTATGATGGTGGTGACGACTGAAACGAACCAGCCGACCAAAACCTGGCCAAGAAACAGCAGGACCTCGGAAGAGGATGGGAATGATAGCTTTGTACTCGCGTGAAACAGCAAAACCTGAAAAGTCTTTGAAAAACCGCCTTAGGAGACACGAAGACCCATTCGTGACTGAAGTAACGGCAGTCGTTGTAACCCGAAATCATCGTTGAAACGGGAGTTGCAACTAGCTGGGGGGCTTAGATTACGTAAGGTTTAGGTTACGTAGAGGTAGTTCCGGCTTGTAGCGAACCGTTTTGTAGGTCACTGTATTGTTTTGTTAAGCTAACGAAGTCTGAGAAAGCCTGAGGCCAGGTAAAGCCAATGCTGGTCGCGACTCAACGCGTGCCATTGCTGACGGGACAAGCCGCTGTTGCTACGTCAAGTTCAGGGTTTCTGGGTCAGCCGCCTTGGCTAGTGGCACGACCACCAAATCAACCGGTGTTAGAGGGTAAGGGAACCCGGGTTGGCGCAACGGGCTCCCGTTCCCTTCTCGGCTTTTCTGATCAAACGACGCGCTGCGCTGGCCCGGTATTATTGGTTAACGTTAGCTGCCGCTGTCGTCGGTTCCAATGGCCTTCGTTTGCCACCACGAGAAGGAACAACTGTCAATAGAAAAACCAATTCCAGGGACTCGGTGGATACTTTAAGTTCTGAGAAAAGCGAGCTCTGCCTTGTGAAACCGTTTCAATTGAATCGCTCGTCTAAGGCTGACGACCTTATTATTATTATAGTACAAAGATCGCCGGATCACGGGAGAAACCTTTGTCAATACGGCAAGATGAATTTAGTTCTTTACTTTGAAAAAAAATGCAATTTTGTCAATTTAACGTTCTCAATCGTTAGATAAATCGTTTATCTAACTATAGAATTGTTCATAATAAGAATTTAATCTAAGTTATGCTGTAAGCAATTTTAACTAACTCGAATGCTGAACACTTTCGTTTTATTTAAAAAGAATACTCATTAACTTGTCGCGGCGAGCTAAGAAGCACCGGCTTGTCTGAAGCGAAGTTACGGATCTCCTCGAAGATGTATGTCACTGGCAAACAAACATACGTGGCGAACAAACAACTTAAATGTTTGGCGTTAATTTCGCTCCACACCTATATTGTAGTTCTGTTTTATTGTCTATATTTTTCTTTTTAGAACTAATTCCTTATTAAGGTTTGTTGATATTTGATGAATTTATTGGGTGCTCCTAATTTCCTTTCTGGCAAAAAATATGTTCTTAGCAGCAACGGGTTGAATAGGAAAGTCCTGAACCTCACTCTACGAATCAAAGATATCTTTTGGTAGGAATCAGTATTAATCTTCAAATGTTTGGGGACAAGCTGATTGTTCAATAAATTATTTTGTTTAAGATGAAAATATATACAGTTACTTCAACGGTAAATTTTTGCGAAATTATGTCTGCAGCAGAGAATCGCCTAGCACATTTTGTTAATAACAGACAAAGTGGGGGCCAGGTTGTGTGAGGTCGCTTCAAGATGCTGAAATAGGCATTTCCTGCGACTACCTCATAAATTAATGTCCGAAATAATGACAAGATTTGGCATCAATACTAAGGAGTTTTTCAGCTCATTAATAAGTATTGACCAAAAACAGATGTTTTCGGTGCCTGCATTTTCTCGCAAGGCTGATGTGGCATTTGCTTCGGGGGGTTGGCCTGTTTAAGATGCAGGTATCGTTGTCGAGCCGGAACTACGATCTGGATTAAAGGTCGCAAAAATAGACTCCATAACTGTGGCCGATTTAGGCAAATGTAACTACAGTTAAGGCACTAAAGAGAAATACCTAGAAAAGTGTAACGCCAGACATTTAGAGTTTTCGTCTAAATTCTAGTTTATGAATGACTGTATACAGAAAAACACTTGGGCCAGCCAATCGTGATTAAAGTACAGATCAGCTGATCAGGTGTGTCCTTCTTTGCGACTGTCGCTGCTACCGGCAAGGGAAAGCTTCCCTTCAGCGCAACACTACCGAACGGATAGATAACCAGCCACAGATCAGCGCACTGACACATTCGAGAGATAGCAGAACGAGATGAACTGCTGGCGTAAAGAAAGACACCAACGGACGATTCCTGCCGGATTTTCAGCATCATGATACCGCTTTCGGCCTTAATACAGTGCCCATTACTATAACCTTTCTCGTATTCACAGAAATCTTCCTCTGTACCATTCAGGGGGTCTCTTATTGTTCTTGTCGTTCGAATGGAGCTGCGATCTTTTCGAAGCGTTGGAATAGCCACCGACTGGACTCATCGTAGGCAGCAGTTAGCCGCTATCTAGGCTGGAGAATAGATCTAAAGCGAAGTCTCCAATAGCTACCAGGGCGGAATACTGTAGATACGTATTGCTGCTATTTATGACCTGTCTTTTAGCGGAGGAACTACAGTAACGACTTTCATTCCTTTATATCGAAAACGAACTTACTAAACCTAACGAATATCAGCTGGGAACCGCCGAACTAATCGTCAATGCTACAACAGAGCAGCGTCAGCAAGGTGCTGACTATGAGCGCTTCACGTATATACATATATATATATATATATATATATAAGTACACGCACAAACTCGAGCCGGAAGCGCCGAACGTCGAGTATGGCAGTCATCGTCGCGCCGACAGGCAGCAACAAATCGGCTTCAGTGTCTGGCCTTGCTTCCGTTGCGGATAGATACATGGGTTATTGAACTTTTTGCCAACGCTATCGTCAACTCGACGGCAAAGGACAGCTCAACTGTCGACCAGCCAACGTGTCTCACTCGGAAAGGCGCGCGCAATCGGGTCGTTCGTTCGCGCGACGGCGCGTAGCGTCTTAACAAACGTCTGCAAGGCGGAGGCTGGGAATGAACGTAGCAGTAACAATAACAGAAGCAGCAGTAATAGCAACAACGGTAGTTTTGCCGTCAGTATCATAAGCGGATGTGGTGAAAACAGTCAAGGGCAAACATTAGATGACACTCACATTGGCCTTCAAGGTTCAATGTTTGCTCTTTATGAAGAGCTGTCGGTGGACGACGCTCGCTAGTCATGTGGCCGTTGATTGTATGGAGTAATCGGTCCGCGCACGTTCCGAACACCATCGCCGCTGAGAAATCAACACTGGATATATATACCACCATAAAATACTTAAAAAAAATAATAATAATTTAGGGTGACTAGCGCACGCCAGCTGTATGAATAGATCGTAAACTCTTAATTTGAATTAGATTGATCCTACGTTTTTCTCCTACGAAATGAGGGCTCTGACATGAACTATATTCTTTTTACGAGCCAATACAGTTAAAGATATATCCTAGTAGTAGATTTGTAACGGTATATTTAAATAGATGTCGTTCTTTAGCTTGACAGCTTTTGCTATACGCACACATCTTAGACGCCTGAATAGAGCCTTCATTTTTACTGGTTTTTTTTTTTGATAACCCTACCGTTCATTTCGTTATAAAGGAAGTTGACGAACAATTTGATAACAAAGATGTGTTGATTCACGTCTATTTTTTGGGAGGAGCTTCAGAAGCGCCTATCTTCATAAGTGAAGTCCATTGTACTTGAATCAAAATGACTTTTCGGTGGCTGGCTTCATTGGCTCTGAAGAGCCACAGTATGCCAGATACAAGATGATAAGTGTTCATTAGGTAACACTGTATCATCATCCTGTGATTGAGTAACAGGGCTGCTACGAGTACTCGAAGCCTTTAGTCCGGGCAGCAGATAAGCTCTGTCAATCGCTTAAAGGCTCAGTAAACCTGTGTCGATAACATAAGACGACATAAGTCTACTGTATTAATTTTCCTCGAAAATTCATTGTATCGCCCATTGAGAACAACCTATTGGGCTGGGTACCCGAGGCAAAACTGGTGCACAGTCATACAGGGTGCTCGGAAAGCGGCACAACCTTACGGCGTTAAAACAAAGTGGAACAGTTTAGCCCAAAAAGATAGCACGTTCATTCGCTATAGAGTCACGTTTCTTTTAGGACACGAAATTGGGGAACGCATGATTAGGAAATAACGAGCTTTAACGGACTGCTTTTTTAGTCTGTTATCGTGGCGGTTTACGTAACTTTCCTAAACGCTACAGGTTTTAGGACTCGCCTAACACCCTATAGCGAGCCCGATCCTGGCGAATGCGTAGAGTTAGTTGGATGAAGCCTCTCACAACAACGCTGCTCACTTATTGTTATCACTGAGGTAAGATTAGGCCATTTTTCATCATCAACCTAACGATGAATGTGACTATGAATTGTTAATCATACAAAAAACTAAATTTAATCTCGTTAGTTAGCTCAAATTAGGAACTGTAGATATATGATTGAATTAGAATGAAATTCTGTCACTGCCATGCGCAATATGGATAAATGGTGAAGCGTCACTGTTGATAGGTGATTGCCCTATTTTCATAGATGCATTCATAGGAAACCAATGAAATCGGTTCGATGAGAACTATTTGATCGGATTTTGCCCTATCTTAGTTTGTCTGTGGATGTTTTTCAATCTATGTAGGTCATTTATAAAATGCTAGCAATAAATTTCTATTTTAATCGTGTGCCAGTCGAAGAACAATTTATCTATGAAAAAATAAGGATCGCTTTTCTTCCAAAGTTTTCTAAAGATTCTAGCTAGCTAGCTCAATATAATATAAACTTCAACACATCCCGCATAACTTGCGCGAATATATCTAATGCTCTACGAAGAAATTGAGCGACGTGTGCGTATAGTCCCTCAAGTATTTTGCTGTTTATGTGTATAAAAATCGAGAGTTTAGTTGTTCCTAAACAAGGGGGCGTCTAAACGCGCGTCTAAAGGGCGTCTAGGGCGTTAAACGGCTCTGTGCTAACTCGGCTGTTACTTAAATGCACTCGAAATAATCAATTGCCTCCCTACAGCATCGTCAATGAAATTTTGTTCAGCGTCCTTCGCAGCAATAGTCAACATTGTGCTTAAGATAAGACCTTATCGTACCTCACCAAGACGCTTCTTTTGGCCTAATATATGTGTTGGCACCTCGCTGAAATAGCGTATTAAACAACCAGATTGGTAACATATGATACAAGTCGTAGATAGCATATGAGTTTGTCTGATAGTGTTTAGTGCTTTAGTTGTGTAGACCTGATTCAATCACACTGACCGCATCGTATATGCAGTCGTACTTGACATACTTATCTTGATATACAGAGAGGAGACGGACACGGGATCGTGAGATTGCTGAGCTAATGCCACGTAAAGAAAAAAAACAGCTGTTCGATTATGAAGCATTCGAGGTGATGCTTTCGTTACTAGATTCCACATGAACTAGCTAAATCCGTTTCTATGTAGAACTCCTAATTCGTCGTTCCCGTCCAGGCTGAATTTTGCCCCTCAGTATTCAGGAAAAGGTAGAAAGGAACTCTTTCGTGGCTTCGTGCTAAAAGCGAATGGCCGCACTACGATATGGTATAGCTACGTAAAAGAAAATCAACGATACTTTGAAGGGGTTAGTTATTCCTTCGATAGTCCAGCTGTCAGCAGTGATAGCTGCGTGGCCTTCCTTAAAAGTGCTCTAAAAGTAGCAATTTCCCGAAATAATCATAATACAACCTTGATACTAACCTTTTGTCGGTCCATGTTTGCAGCTGAAGCATCAGCAGCATGACGCCCAGCACAACAACGAGACAAACAGAAATTACCGGTAGGGTGACTAGGTAGCGGAAAAGGTTTCGCCTCCATTTTGGGTAACGCGGCTCCATCCGTCCTGTTACAGCACTCGTTTCCAATGTGCCCTGCACGCCACGCAACCGTTGATGAAAAGAAAGCGATAGAACGTATTGTGGAACGTCATTGCATGTTTACCTGACGCTTTTTTTTGCCAAATGTGTTCATGTCAGCACACGTTTTTATCTATTTTTTTTCTGTACGACTGAGAGCAGAATCCTCTATAGGTCCAGATTAGCTGTGTGAAAATCACTTCTACGAAATTTTACATGTATATATATTTCGTTCAACACGACAGACTGCTAAATCTATGTAGAATATATCGGAGTTATCATCGACTTCCTTTTCCGTTTCTATTCGATATTCTGCTCGTATATCTCAATCAATGTTACTTTTCTATACGTATATTTGAACGAAGCCGCAATTTGCATGGACCAGCTGAGTACTTATATAAGGAAGTAGGTTACGCGTGTTGGTCGTCGTGCGTCAATGTGTCATAAACTGTTTAGCGTTACTTATAACGAACTTCCAAGCTGATGAACCGGCAGGGTTTGCCGCAGGCTGAATGGAGACAAAAAATAGACTCTACTCTGTTTAGTCGTATATAGAAAAAGATCAGAACAAAAACAGGCCGTTCTCTGCCTGTTTCGCCCCCTCCTACCGCCCCTCATGTCAGTATCGGTTATGCCATCATAGTATTGTTGTTGCTGCTGTTCGAGGCGGTATTTCTGGACGATGACTGCTCGTAACAGCAGCGACGAAATGGTTCTTCTGGCCTTCGCCGCGGTTTCGCCTTTTCTGCTCGCGTCGGATCGTATCGATAGCGTCTCGGGTCTCACTTTTCCTCAAGCCTAGTGAAGTGAGGCCAGTCGAATAGGAGTATCACCGATCGCTGCCTGCGTCATCGCCCAGATGATTTTGCGCGTAACGCTCCCGCTACGACCGCAAAACTGGATAGCTGCTGCAGAAGATAGACATCCACGATCTGTTGTCGTAGCTTGCTGCTGCTATCTTCACCCGTTCCATCACAGCGGCACCATTACAACTACGACAATTGCGATCGAGTCATATTATAGGAATGGATTAGCTCGCTGGCTGGTTGGCTAACGGAAAGGCCGAAAAAGTACTAAACGAGAAAAGATGCAACAGGAGAAAAACCGGCGAAGGTGGGCGCGGTTATGAGACGCGACGTGGTCATACCGACCAACGTTGAAGCGTCAGCGGTAAATGTGTTGCTGCTGCGTGACTGAGTGGCGCCCGGCCGATTGTATTGGTGGACTGCTGTACAAGTCGATGCTTCGTTGCACATCTTCATAGTCGTACGAAACTGTTAGACAACCGGGTCAAATAGTCGATAGTGTTGGTTCACGGCCTACAACAACTACTACGTACTTGTTGCTCGTGCGTCCGCACGGGGTCTGTTTGTCAAAGGACTCAGTTCTGCCCTGGAGCAACAGCATCGGGAGCAAAAGCTGCAGCATCGCAAAAAATAATCGACGAGAAACGCACTCGCAATGACAAGACAGCTACAGGTAGGGCAGACTATCGGGCGAGACAATAAAGAGACTGCGAAAGACGGGATGAAAAAGAAGACGAAGCCAACAGACAGCCATGACGAACGGCTAGTACGAATTTCTGCCGTCACCCTTGCTTGTCGTTTAATGCCAGTGTCATCGCAGCCAACGGCGGTTTAAACCCACAGAAGACGAGGGCGACCGCAACGAACAACACAAGACGGGAAAGCCAAGCAGGCGGCCTAGAAGACGACGGAGTAGCCGAAGAAGACGCACGAATCGAGGAACCGAAGAGAACTTCGGTCCAAGGGAAGCGTTACACAGCAATGCCATCAACGAAAACGATAGCGATGGGAAGAACCAAAACGACATCGAAGAAACGACAGCAGACGATGAAGAAGGAGTGCACAAAGTGGACGGAATGAGGGTGGATGGAATGAGCGGATGAGGACGAGATGGAGAATGGATAGAAGCAGCGGCGGCACAATCGGAGAAGATCCTTTTCGCTACGTCTTCGCCGTCTTTTGCCTGTATGGCCGCCGCCGCGTCCATCACCACTATCAGCGGCACTGTAGTTGTTGTTTCTATGAAATAGCAAGAAACTACAAAAAAGGAAGACGACGCTGTCGTTGACGCGGAGCGGCGCAATGGATCGGCGGTTAGAAGTGAGGTAGCCATCTATGTATGTAGCATCAGCAGTATCAGCACTAGAGGCACTCTTTCTCAGCCGCGTTTCGGCCATACGCTCGCCTTCGTGTTGTTACCGCGTTCTGCCGGTAGCAGCAGAAACGGCCGCGGCAGCAGCAACGACGACAACAGAAGTGTTCCCTGCATTATCCGGCCGGCCGACAGTTCTCCATAGACAGAATACGTAATGCTGACGTAAGAGGCAGAGAGGGAAGCGCTATTACCGCTGTTGTTAGCATTGGTTTGCTCTTTCCAGTTGGCCGCTTTTCTGTCAGATCGCTTTTATTGCTGTTCTGGGACGACCTATCGTGACCCACTTCTGGAGGCGATGAGTCGCGAGCCGCCGGAGTTCTCACCGCGGCTAATGCTGCCAGTGCGTCCATCGTCATCGCGAGACGCCCAAAGCGTTCCCCGCAGTCAGAGCAGCCGCTGCGCCATCGGTTGGTCTCAGTCAGGGTTACGTTTGATGGGTTCTGTCGCTTCTGCTGGAGTGCCTACGGCTGCAATTCCAATTCTCCTCTCCATGCAATGCTTTCGCAGGCCTTTCGTTTCCTGCGGAGCTACACTAATGGTAGTAGTTGTGGTAGCAGTTTTAGTTGTTAAGTCGTCGTAATAGTATTCAGAGAAAACAGCAAAGTTTGGCCAAACTCGCTGCTCTGTCGTGCCGCTAACGGTGACCCGAGCGAGAGGTGGCGTTTTTTCGGCCATCCTCCATCCCCCCACCCCACCCTACCCCCTGACCTTTCTCTTTTCCATGAAACCGCTATTCCGCCGCGCCATGAGTCAGGTAACCGGTAGATAACTCTCCAACTGTTATTTAGCAACTAGTGCTAGTATTACAGGCAGCAACGGGCTCTGTGTAATGTGTTGGGCTTTTGCCAAAAAGGGCGCAAAAAATATTGGCAGATGTTTGTGCTGGCTGTATTCATTACTGTCGTGACTGATATTGTTGTTGTACAGGTCGGAGATAGATTGCCATCACATGCAATGTATAATTTATTTTATCTTGGTTTAATTGTTCCATCAAAATCGACAATTCCGTCAGACGAGCCACCTTTGCCATTGGCCAAAAAGGGAGCTACAGCCGCTGTGTGTATAAGGCTTGGACTTAACCTTGCAATCAAAAGAGGTACTATCAGCGTACTTGCCACTGCTACAGGTGGCGGCGCATACAGCACGATGCACGACTATGTTTTTTGCAAGATAGGCCAAAGAGAACTAAAAACATGGATTGTCGTTTGGGGCAAGGGGAGAATAGAAGAATGGCTATGTAGGGTTACGATATTATTCAACCGAATGATGACTGACTTGGTGCTATTTGTAGCAAGAAATGGTCATCTTAAAAGCGTTGCTGAACATATTACATGCTTACAAAGGTAAATGGAATCGTGACGGCCATTGCTGTTTTAACCTGTTTGTTTTTCAAATTTTGTTTTCGTCGCCAATAGTATACGTTTTTAAAATACATAATAGGTTGAGCAAGAGTCTTTGAAGTTTGATACAAGTATTTCATTGTATCTGTCTAAAGCTACAATAGGCTGTTTTTTGATATATGAGAAGCGTGGTACATATCGTTTAATTAAAGGTATGTATATAAGTTTATAGCCCTCAGCTTCAGCATACGTGAGGCTGTTTCTAAATTGTTCTTGGAAAAGAGCGATCATTTTATAGAAAGCTATTATTTTGATACAGCGTTTTTTTTTGTTTTTTTTTTTTTCTCTGCATTTAATTGCTGTAATTTGGACTATTTTTTAAAATATCTAATCGATTGAGAAAGATCCTGGATACTGTAAATTTTTGGCCTAAATCAAGCTGACGGTTATCAGTATTTTTTTCCAGTCAACCAAACCTGTCATGCTAGAAAACATACTAAAAGGCCGATTATGCTACCGCTTGACATACAACGGCCATACTTGTTTATTGCGGGTTATACGCACTGCTATATATTGAAGTGGCACCAAATTCCTTGTATTGTCTTCATATTATATACAGGCATTTGTCTGGCATATATCAAAATGATATCTTAGTTAACTGGATTTAAATAGCTTATCCTAGAAACTGAAGTTGACGAGTAGTTTGACCTAGCAATGGGTTAGTGTTGTAGCTACAACTATATCAATAATATTGCTACAATGAGCGTCTGCCACTGTGACCCTCATTGCATACGTATTTTGCACGATGCTTATCTCGTTTGCAGTTAAAGCAGCCCTCTTCAATATCTTCACCAGCTCGTCATTTTTCATCGCCAGTACCACCATCGGTGCCGTCGCCAGCGTTATCGTTATTCTAATGACAATTATAAAGATGACAACTCTTATGTGAGTAAAAAGACGTCAAAGGGATGAGAGAAAAAAAGGACAATGTTTTTCATTCCTTGCATGCAACAGCGGCCAACGCATTTAATATGGACGCAATTATTACGACCATAACAACGGCACTCACTACCATCGGCGTTGCCGCCAACTTCCAGAACGACGACGACGACGACGTCAGCAGCGACAAAATGCACCAATGAGTACTGGGTCACTGTGTAACTCTCCCCTTTCCGATTCTTCCCAATTTCATTTCACCGTGCCGGTGTGCGTTTTTGTTTTCTACTTGTTCTTGCCTTTCTTTTCCCGTACTTTACCCCCACTACTACCGCGTGCAGTGTAGCGTGCCTTCAGAAACAGCAGCAGAAACTAGCCGGCAGGCAGAAAAGACGATAGCAACGACAAAGGCCATGGCAGAAGTGACTGTAATAGTGATAATCGCACTCCGGTTAACAGCAAATCTGGCGGAACTCGTAGGTGGCCGGGAACCACGGGTGCATCAGCCAGCCAGGCTGGCTGGCTGGCTGGCCAATTCATTCGTTACTCGTTGGTGTCCAGAACGAACAGCTATTTATCGATGACAAGATGGACCGTTGAAACGGCCAGGACGTTGCGCGGGTGATACACGACGACAATGTCGATTACCCACATGGATCACGTTGCCCCACCACGAGAGTCAGTCCATCAGTGGCCTGAATACTGGCAAATGTATGCAACCGTTACCGTAGAGGCCGAACGGAAAAATGAGCGAACCTTTACCAAGCACTGTTCGATTTTCGTCTAATTAAACTGTTTTCCTTTCGCTTCTGCCCGAGTTAGGCAATCGTTATCTAGTCCAAAAACAGTTACTTTCAATTTTGCTTTCCTTCTGTTTCCCTAAGAGGATGCATAGCATCATCGTTATCCTGATGACGACGGTGATGCTCATGGTGATGCTTACTTTTATTGTTTATTGTATATTGTTTGGTAATCAGCGTTAGTCAAAGAAACGTCCATACAGTTCACGAAGTTGCACAGCGTTTTCTACCTAGGCAGATATTTTCACCGTACACTGCTTCGTCGCCGTGGATCGTGCGACCGCTATTGTGAACCCTTTGTCTATCTTCGTCTTCCACACGCTTCGTATTTAGTTTTCGATTGAGAAACCGGCCGGGGCCCTATTGTCACATCCAGTAACAACGTTACTAATCTATATGAATCTACCAAAAATGTGTATTGAAAAAGGGGCGAGCTGCACCTAGATACTACATTATTCGCTACCTTTTCATCCAGCGCGATGCAATGTCCAGCATGAAGTTAGACGGCTCTTGGATGCAAAGCCTGCGAAAAACTCGGTAGCCGTATATGCTTATACTAGATTAGTAATCCTAACGAGCGGTTCTATTTTCCGTGTGGATTATTTCATAGAGGTGCTACGATGCATGACACCTGAATAGGTAGATATGATCACGCTTTTCGTTTGCTACGTAATATGCTACGAAAAATCTCACGACCAATGACAGCAGCATCAGCCTTCAGCATCAGCTGTACTGGATGTAGTAGCAAGGGCAATAAAAGTATCAACCGCGGCGGCGGCGGCGTCGACGACGGCAGCGGCAGAAGCAACAACAAAGCAGGCGATTCCCATCTTTTCAGTAGTATATGGTTACGTGTCTCTGTATATGTGCTTCGCCACATCGCCATCAGCTGCTCAGACTCGATTTTTTCTCGTCTTCCTCCTTCAGAGCTTCCGTGCTTTTCATTCGTTAGTAGCAACTGCCACATCAACAACAACAATAGCAACGGCGACGACGACGACGACGAGGACGACGACGACGACGACGACGACGACGACGAGGACAACGAGAATAACAGAACGGGAAAAACGCCGCGGCCTCTGATGATTGCACAGCACAGCGCTGCAACAGTCACAGCCAACACCGGACGCGATGGCGATGGCGGTGGCGGCGACCACAGACGAAAAGATCTGGGTCAACGGCGGGAAAGGGCGAGAAGCCACGGGGAACAACAACGACGACGACGACGACGACGACAACGGAGAAACCATTACACACAGAAACGCAAGCATTTGACGTACACAAGGGTGTACCGAACAATAGGCAACACCGAATGTGTGGTCACACAGCCCAACAGAAGCTCTGTCAAATTTATCGTTTCAGTATGAATCACATAGACAAGGAGATAATCACACGTAGATAAGCATACAGCCATATGCAAAGTAAAATTCTCAACTAACTGATATAAAGCATGGGCTGCAACGTCGAAATTTTTAAAGGCAAACACAAAAACAGGCGTGCAAAGGGAGGGAGAGAGGGAGAAGGCGACACCAGCGACACAGATCGAATATACGATACTGTACAAGCCGAGACCTATAATGAAAGATAAACATTAGTGCAGTCATTTTTCGCTTAGAATTGTCTCCCGTTGGATTTACTTAGGAGTTAAACAAAAAGGGTTCAGATGAGACTTTAGGTGTATGGAAAGAGAAACATATTGCAGTCATTGTTGGCACGAGTTCCTTATTAATTTAGGTTACTTTTGGCATTCACGATAACTGAATTTTCAAACACATGTGCAGCACGTACCGGGCCAATGCAGCAGCTAAGTCCTCGATTTGAGTTTACATGCTGGCAAAATTCAGCTTGTTTATGTTTCAGCGGGGCTCATATTCCGCCATTGTCAAAAGCTACCGTCTTCAGTCATAACCTTGGAATTGAATCAGCTAAAAGCCGATAAAAGAAATTCTCTATTGACCGGCAAGTTCAGTAATGTTATGAATTCAGCTAATTATGCTATGTAGAACTAGAAATCCAATAGGTTTGATCTAACTCAGCGGCATCAGCTATAGATTTGCCGCCATCTAAGCTTGATACGTTAGTAGTGGCCTTCTTGTATTTCATGATGGAAAAAAATGCGGTAGAGGATGTACCTAAAAATGGCGTTTGATAATCTCGGTGGTAATAAGTTATTATAAAAATGATGCGATAGGTGTACTAGGCTAGCAACTGTGTACAGTCGAAAATAACAATATGCGTAGTAAAAATAATCTAGTAGATCTAGTAGTCGTCATAAGGTCAAGGCCGAATGGAGTTCCATTCAAAGTAATCCGACAGTGACGTTTTTTTTTTTTTATCAATAATTGGATTTCAAAATCAAGAAGAAGCTGCTTTGATAGTTTTTCAATGTTGCACATATATTTCAGCATCGACAGTTTGCTTCCATGGCCTCTTTTTGCCCAGTATTTTTTCTATTTGCTAAAAGCCAACCTTGAAATATACAGTGGGCATTTTCTTATTTAACTTTGTCCAATCTAATATATAATAGATAATAAGGATCGTAGCAACATATCTAGTGTATACAAAATACGGGCATTGACAATATTTTTACTATTTAAAAAGCTATCAGAAACAGAGTATTGTTAATTTTTGTTCAAGTTTGACATACAGCTTATCCATAATATGCAATTAAAATTCTCTTTATTTTGATATTAAAAACGATCGTAAGAAATTAAATAAAAGCTCAAAGCCATATTCGATTGTTGTTGTTTGTTGCTATAAAAAGCACGTTCTGTAACGGACGAAGTGAAGTTCGATACGACTTCAGCCCAGAAGCATAACATACATAGCACGATTCATGGCGGCGGTTAAAGACACGTACCAAGTGATGATTTTTCGATTTTAGTGACATCCGACCACGGTTATGACTCTTAAATTGTAAAAAAAATTAAATAAATAAATAAAAAAAAAAAAAGAGAATCTCTGTCTTTTATCGAACACATGATTGTATGCCGACTCTAAGATAAAAATGGAGAGAAATGAATAATGCTAAGTAATTTTAAAATATTTGTATACAAGGCACTCTGATCGTGATTTCAAAAGAAAGTAAAAACAGACCACTTCATCGTAATTGGCCACATTTAGCTTGCCAGGAAAAATAAAGCACTAGATCTACGTTTCGTACTGGAGCTAGATATTGACGCAGGTCTTTTGGATGTCTTCTGCATAATTTCGAACGGATGACTAAAGGCGTAGTTACAACATTTCACTGGGACGTTTGAAAATGGTTTAGCGTCAATAATTGCTGGCACACATTTAAATAAAGAAATTACATAATAGACTAGTACAAGCGGGAGGAGAAGGACTACTTTCATTTGTGTAGCCTCACCTATCTTCAAGCCTCTAAAGCAGAGCATTTAACTATCGCCGTTTTGTCCGTGTGCTACAAAAGGCGTAACACGTGTTACTTTGTTGAGCTTCAAGGCTACGATGGAACAACAAACCGATTTGTTGGTTAGTTAGGTGCATCTCACTATGAAATATACGTAACAGCGCCGAAATCTCAAAGTTTGTCATAGCGTTCAATGGCTTAGTACGTGATCATCACAGAATAGGCTTCTTAATCTTCACCTAGTTCTGCAAACTCAATTATAACACGATTATGACAATTGCCAATGGCATATACAATAAGGCAGGCAAGAAACTTGCGGTTCTGCACAATTAAAGAACAGCGTTGACTCGTTCTCTGTCAAGAACAATTATGCATTAAAATAATGTCAACCTAAAACTGTTTCGCAGAAAATCGAAAAGGGATCCCACGGAGTTGTTATAGTTTCTGCCTTCAGCAGCTACTCGTTCGTAACGTAGCTAGAAATCGGTCTTCTCTTATGGTTGTAATTACTTTACCATTCAATGTTGTTTCTATAATCAAAAGTCAGAAGCCATATACTTCGTGCATCACCACATGACACAGAAAATCGACTATTTAGATAATTTTAGAAATAAGTAGGAACAAATCTAATTTTCTGTGATTCAAAACATTGATCTCTTTAACAGCATCATATAGGACTCGGGATTATTCTCTAGGTATATTAGGGTGAGATATAGTGCTTAAGGCCAACAAGCAGAAAGCACTTTAATTCACCATTAAGCACATTTAAACGTGTACTGATATAATTATAACCGAAAAATAACGTTTTTCTCAATCAGTATACTTCAATTCAGAATCGAAGTATATTGATTTTTTGAGGCGAGGCATACCGTCGAAACGTACTTTCTCTATACTGCACAGAGCCCTTCGAGAATTACCAGAACTATTTCAAGCAACAGGTGTACTAACAAAAAATGGGTCCGTTTTGTGGATATACTCCACTAACTATTGCATTTCATATTTAAACGGTATGCATGTTGCGAAAATATGAGCAACTTATCCTGTTAAACTAAGCTAAGTTTTCCATCAGAGAATCTGTACGTGGCTGCTGGGTCGAAAGAAGTCCCCAGTTTGCCTTGTGGATAACGTTTCATTTTGACGAGTGTCACTCACAGGCAACAAGATGGCACATTTTCTCTCTGTGACTGGCGAATTCGTATAACAAATTCGTACATGCTGTTTTTTGGTATAAAAACAAATTCTGTTATAGTTCTCAGCACAAACTGCATGAAACACGAAAATAATGTGTAAATAACTTTAGAAGTTATTATTTATTCCAAAATACGTTCATATATGTTACGAGACACACAGCTTAAGGAGAATATTGCAGATGCGCTTCAATGTTTATGGATTGGTTAGCAAATGCATTAGGTTTCAATAGGAAGACCTTTGTTTTCTGTGCCTTTTGCGCGTCAGTGTTAACACGTTAAGACCAACGTAAAGTTTTTTTTTTTTGGATAATCTCTCTGCTCTAGAAGATCGACTAATAAATGCGATGTTGCATAAATACATCAACTGAATTTACTAAAAAAAAGAAAAGGAAGCTCTTACGTAGATTTGCTAGATCTGCTAGTTTATCTTTGCCCAATTGAAACACTGATCTTTAATTTCACATAAGTAAACGCAGGTTCTAACCCTGTGGGAAAATTTCACGGATGACGAGGTAATGGATGCGTTATTTTACATACGGCGTTTCCATAGGTGGAAGCGTTAAACGTACTCATGTTAGTGCCACTCGTGCATGAGAGCATTAGCTGATTCTCATGTTAAGTTTTTTTCATAGTACATATTATAATGCAGTTTTTATTGTTCCATTTTTTCTTCAAAAAAATTTTACAAATAATTGTTTGCTGCTCATTTCATTGTTATGTAAGGTGACACAAACTTCCATTGATCAACACATTCTTCATATATATATATATATATATTTCTGTTGGGTGTAAGTGGTAACTTACTAGCTCATACACATTGAAATGAAACTCATGGTCCTCGAAATATCTCAGAGACCTCCGAGTGCTAGGGTATATTACCAGTAATCACTACCCCGTTAACCCTGGATACGATCGGAGTCGAAATTTGAAAGACTTTTGAATGTCAGAGCTCCCGGGAATATCAGCTAAAATCTAAACATCAGGTTAGTTCGTTTAAGTCGCTGCTTAACGGAGGGTGATAAAGCCGTTACACATGATCATATGATCAAATTAAAGAGAGCATGCTCTATGGAGAGATGTGATTACGAGCCACCTTGATAATTGCATTCTCACCTTGAACAGAGGGCGAGGTTCGTTTAGCATCTCGCTAGAAGAATCCAATGTACCCCAACGGTGGGCCAGTTCCGATGAGGTTCTTTTCCATGATTCCAAAAACAATGTTGCCCACACGATATTTAGTAAGGCGAATAATATAAAGCATAGATCCTCACGTCTCTGCAACGAGGAATACGATAATAACGATGGTGAAGCTAGTGATAAAAAGGTGCTACAAAGGTTATATTTTTTCATCAACAGGCACATAAGAACCATATGGGTTCGATTTGCCATATATATACCTGGTCTTTCCCGTAGCAACAGATCCATATGCACAGGCCAACAAAAGCAGGGAAGAACAAGGCTACTGTGTAGTGGCCTAGCCAACCAAAGTACGTAGCGATCTTCACTCCAAAGTACGCGGCGATGTCATCAAGAGGCTGCCTCGAAAAGAACTGGTTTACCCAGGATCTTTTCAGTTGCCGCAACGGCTCCTCCTCGTGCAGGGGGTAAATTTGATCAATAATGCGTTCTTTCCGTAGACGTTGAACTGGTAGATACGATAAACACAAAAAAAATTATAAGTAGCATGCGCCGGAACATTATATATAATAAGAATATTTTCGAATAAGCCCCCTGTGGCGAATAGGTGTATTCACCCTTGGGTCTATGCGGTTTATAAATGAATCGTCGAATTACAACGTAATGCATAATAAAAAGTGTTCAGTTGTTTACAATATAACGTAAATTTTGCTGACTATAACAAAAAAAAAGCACCTTTTCGTATAACTCCTATATTTCAACGTTATTTAAAACAAAGCACCCTTGTAGGTGGCAAACAACAACGATGCCATACAGACACAATTTCAGATGTCAAACGGCATAATTATTCAATACGATTTCTAAATACGCGAAGAACAATAAACCAGTACTTAATATTGAACTTGCACCTTATGTCAATTCGAATTTCCTATCATAGATTTGATTGAATCACTACAGACATATTATATTCAAAGGTATAGACAAACGTACTTAGCCATGATCATAGATAAAAGGCGATACATCAACAACGCTTTTTTACAGCTCATGAAGCGTAACTAAATTTGTACCTATACATTTCGTCATTTTTTGCACTTCGGGGGCAAACAGAGTTGCCGTAAAATCGGCGAATCACGCTCGATTCTTATGGCGCTTCATGAGCAAAATGGACAAATGTAAAGTACTCAATGTTGAACTTCGTCGTATAAAAAAGCGGCTCTATCACGACGCTCAAAAATACTGCTAAGGGCTATTCTGTTTCAGAGCAGAGTTATGTATGAGTTACGTTTGCCCTTTGAAAGTTCTTCAACATAGCACATTGGTTACTGTCTGCTTACTGAGCGACTGGCCTTCCAATAGAAGTTTTCCTCGAACGGTATCTCTGGCTTCAGTTCTCATGGAGTTAATATAGAACATAATTATCTCTTGGCGCTCCTGTGTGCTTAAGAAACGATCAACGTCCTGTTCTTCCCATATCCCGTATGGGTCGTCGCAGCAGAACTCCTTAAATCCACCCCCAAATTCGGGCTTCACCTTCTTGCGCATGTGAAGTTGCTCAGCCCCTTTCAATAATCTGCAATAGACAAATGAACGACCGGTCAACCTTGTTATCTAATATCGGCAAGTAAAACCGATGCTTACTGTTTTCGTCGAAAGCCAGGGCTGTGCGCTAGAAGTAGTCTTATACAGTACAAGATAAATAGTTCGAAATTATTTTATGTATGATGTCGTGCTCCAAAAACGTATTTTACCATTATTTAGCTCAGCTTATTTTCGTACACTTTATTAATAGTGGACTAAAAATATAAACAAAAACATTTGCGAGTTTAACCGCCCGCAAAATGGACGTTCGTTTATTTGTCACAAGAATATATCTCAATAGTTCGTCGTAGATTAGTGTTATAGTGGTTCTTCATTTCAATATCGATTATACCTTAAATGGGTAGGTCTTTTTTCGTAAATTAAACAAACGTTTTTTTCTTAAAAACGTTTGTTTAATTTAATATAATTTATCTCGGCTCCTAATACATTTACACTGTTCAGACTCGTTTGATTACAAATAGCGAGTGGAAAATTTTTTCTCAAGCGTCTGGAAACACCCTGTTTGTAATAAAAATAATAAGGTGTAAGACTAGTTTCTTTTAGGTGCAAGTGGTTCATACTATATATACAATATATACAACATCAATAGCACAGACTTTCAAAAAAAAATACTCCATTCATCAATTACGATCTGATCTTTTCTTGTCCATTTAGTAAGATTTAGTAAGGTTTTACGGGCTACCTTAAAGCCGTATTACATTGGCTTAGAAGACGGATAGCTAACAGTGTTAATTACAGCAAGAGTTTTTAACGTTAGGACTATTATAATTGTAGGGTTCGAAAGCCACTTTGTTAGATACGCGTGTTGCTTGGCATTCCTGTATAATGTTCGGGGGCTGCATAAAGTGATAACATACAGTGGGTGTTATGCCCTCCTCTCAAACTTCTTTCCCTTTATAACCACATCTATAGCAAAGCTAAAAGATAACGTTCTCGTTCTTTTAAAAAAGAACTTGCTTTAGGCCAAACTTACTCTGGCATATCGGCGGTACAGATAAGCATGATGAACTTTGAGAAGCGGTGGTGCGTGAGGTGAACTTTAAGCTGTGGTAATCGCTTCTGAAACGTGTTAAGCAACCACTCAATAAGGATTCGATCCGTTGACGAAGGTAACGTTAGTACGACGTCACATTCAGCTTGCGAGCTGTGACTGCGATTCCAGAAGTTTTCCAGGAATCGCGGACCCGACTCTTGGAACAGCTGTTTTGAGACGGCCAGCCGACGACCTATAAGGCGACCCGCTGTGAAAAACACCTTGGTTAGAAATGTATTCTCTGAGATATTACGGAGAGATAGATGATGAAGTGGAACAAAATAGTAGAATAGAAAATATAGGTTTGTTTCAGAAGCACACAGCGGCAAAAGGCTCACTCTAATGTAAGTTTCTGACTCGGGATACGATAGATCCACATAGCATGTTTTGCTGACGTTGCCCACGATTTTTGTTTTGCGACCATAACGGAAATAACTATTAGGTGTTCACGCTACCAAACTTATTTCATATTTCTAGTACAAGGAAACATGCACCGATAATATTAATCGTTCGTGCGTTGTCTAATGCTAATTTTTACTAGTTTTGCGTCCTGTTTTTATGCGCCTCATTAATGTTCCAGAACGATCGCCTGTTTGGCACTTTGTCTGTATTTAATACGATAAGCACGCGCACGTATAACGCGTGTACTTATTGAATATATGTCAGGACAATATGACACACCTCCAGTTACAATGTTAGCACTATACGGTTTAACAGCAGAATCGTCACCTAGATAATGTAATCAGGTAAACAAATGATTACCCATACAGTTAACGCAATGTACAGTATTTTCCTGCTTCTCCCATTGGCCAAGGTAGAAAATTCCTTGCCCTGTCAAAGAAGCCGGATGTTGGCGTTGTGGATATAAGGCTTTGTGGCCTAAGAAGTGAATCGATTATTCAGGAAATCCAGCAAGGCAGCCATCCTTTCGTTCGATTAGCATTGGCGAAGGCGGACTTTCCTGCTTCCAGCTTCACTAACTAGGTAAAGACGATGCACAATTTCCGCGATACAAAACTTATATGTCATTCAACACAAAAATTGTAGAGGTTTTGTTACATAGACGCTATTTTCCTATATCAAACTAGTTTAATATTCTTGATCACCCTCCATTGGTGTGCCAACTTTTTTTTCTATGTATGCTTTTAGGCACAGAGTTCTATCGGTTTTGCGTTCGTAAAGGTTAGGTAATTTGCCTATACCTTTTACGTAGAGAAACCTATGGCGCTGTCCTAATACTGCGGGCAGCGACCAATTGGGCAAACGCTTTTCTCCTTCGAAAACAAACAGATACTGGTTTCGAACGTCACTGCTATGAAATTCTGGCCGCGTAAGCTTCTGCAGTAGTCACCCAGGACCGGTGGCCATTCGGGCAAGGAAAGCGAAATATTAAAAGTACTCGCTTTAGAGATAGGCAGCGTATAAGCCCCATTAGCTTTGGGTAAACCTGGCTTACTTAGTGGAACCTCTTGACAAAAAATAAACAGAATCGAAGCAGGCGAATGGGACCAACAAGGGTCCAAAAACACGTAGAAGTTCTCCCCCTAAAGGTCGCAGTCGACCCCCGCCACGCAAATGCAATAGCTGTCATAGAGACATCATTTCAGTAAGTCATAGGCATAGCTCTACAGGAACTACTTGAGCATAAATGTCCTAATGTTTTAATTGTGGTAGCTCAGATATTTGAATAAGTCGTTTGCAACATATTACACATTTTGAACGCTTTCTAAATTTCGTCAGACTAGGAAATTAATAGTACTTATATAGAAAAGTATTTCTCCATCTAGCTTTTTTAAGCCGTCCTAACAAAGTAGAATGGTGGTTATTTTATAACACAGTCAAAACATCTGTTTATGACTTTACTGGTTTATGTTTAAAGGACGTAGCACGAAAACGTTTCTCCTTCAAAGCGATACACTCGTTTAGTGGCATGGTATATTTGGACGAGGTAAATAGAAAGGAAAACATTTTCAGGTACCCCCAGTCTGAAAATTATTAGATGCCGTGATATCCCGTACACGAGAGCAACTATGTGTGTGAATGTTTAACTAGTACATGTCATTTTTAGTAATCTAGGAAAACACACTCTGGTTTTGACTACTTTTAATAACATTCTCCGTACGAGGGTGGTTATTCTACTTAACCTAAGACTACCAACATTAGCATTACTGTGGAGTAAAACACTTAATTTCTATTATTTTTTTTTTTTTTTTTACTGTTTCGATCAAATTTACTCTATATAGATGTTCCTAAGCATCTTCCGAGCCCGGTTACTGTTGTCAAACAAAATAATTTCAACGATCTCCTTGTTTGATGTATCCCACAAGAAAATGCCCTTGAGTACACAGGAAAACGGAAAGCGCCATTTATATCTGAAAAAAAAATTGTCTTCTCTGTTGATTACCACAACGTACATCTTATTTTTGCTGGTTAAAGTTTTTGTAGCCTTCCCGAGAAATATATCCATCTCCTTTTTGCTTAATGATATTCTCAACGAATCATAGACCCATTCTATTTTCGTATGAGTATGGATCGTTATGGAATGTTTGGGCATATCCACTCAAAGTTCACATGTTGAATTACAGACGAAATGTCAGTCCGCTATTCGAGCTCCACAGCAAATTGACAAGCCTTTAAGCAAAGCCTTAAACATCCCGAACTCCTATCGGCAGTTAACGAAATAAGCAGATCTCAAAGTTTTGGCCATGTGCAGGCCGTCTAATCATCCTACCGATGGTGGACGGGTTACACCAGGATCGTGTTAACAATTTCAAAATTTTGATAATGCTCGACTATTGAAACAAGATCCAAAGGCGACTACCAGGTTCGATGATTTCTTCATACTTTTGACGCATGAAGGAGGGGTAACGTTGTGTTTTAGGTTCGAACCCGGCCATAGACAGACACACGATTCCTTTCGTGCTCGCAGAAGCCAGGCGTATATCTAATGAAACCGCTAACGGCGACACTGGACTTGAAACTCGAAATGTATAGGTTAGCGTGGCTGCTCGGATATTCACTTCGAAAGGCATAGTTGTCCCTTTGAAACAAGAAGGTATTTGTTACAAAGGCTTATTTCTATATCTACGAAGAGCAGAGCCTGTTGCGATGATAATCATCATACTTATGCGTGAAGACTCATCTATAGGCTTCAAGATGGCCTGGACACCATAGCATATGTTCTTTAACGTCCTCGCCTACACATAAACAAGTTATTGTTGTTGTTTTTATTACTTACTTGCTGCACGCGGCAATTATTTGACAACAATGCTCACAGCGTTTATAAGGTCAAAACTTGAATTTCTGCAGTGGAAAGTTCTATATCAGCTGCTACCGAGATATTCGGTCGATACCTATTCTCGGCTTTATCTGTGCCTATCTTTCTGTCTGTGTGAGATAGCCATGTTGAAATACTTAGCCATCAATCTCTGGAAACTGTTTAAATTCACATATTCGAACAGCTAGCCGAACATTGTTTTATCCACCGCTGGAAAACACACCTGCATTGAAAACGACTGGATCTCTTTAGGAACGCTGTTCTTTCTACGGGGATAGTGTTCTTAAATTATTTCTTCTATTGAACAGGCAGTTAGCCAAAAAAGCTAGCCAAAAAAAGTTCGCCATGTTTACCGCCACTATCGACCCTAGCTTCATCGTGTCTCGCTTTCATTGTATTCAAGGAAATCAAACTATTGGTGGCTTGTAAAGATAACGGCAGATGACATGAAATTTCCAGTAGCGAAAGCCATCAACGTAGGCCGTAGACTGAACTAGATATGCAATCAGCAACTCAATTAAGTACTGATAAAACAAACGATAAAATACAGACCTCCTGATATCAATATTTATATGATAAACATATAAGATATGTATATTGCTTCAGCGGGTTAACTCGCTTCTGGATTTGTGATCAGCCATACGTAACCAACCAGTCAGATAGATCCGTCGTCGTCGTCGTCGTCGTCTGAAACGGTGGACGGATAACTAATCATTTATAGAGTCGGCATGGTCAACCAATAGTAACGTTGGCGTTGGCGGCGGCGGCGGCGGCGGCCGCGACCGCAAACTTCAATAGTAACTGTAATGGTCGTAGCTACAACGGTTGTACCTGCTGCTGCTGTTGTCATGTAACAGTAACTTGCAGTAACACAAAATTGTATACTAAAGTGATCCAACAAAAGAACCGAAACGACTTGTTGAAATAAACAGAAAAAGCAAAGTGTTGAGATGAATTGAAAGGGCCTTCTTACAGAAAAAACACCGGCCATTGAACAACAACGAATACTAAAAGTGCTCAATGCCGTTTTGTTCTTCTCTCTAGGTCTATTTACGAGCTTCATCGATAATTGCTTATTTGAATGTGCGTCTTTGAAGACTAACCGGAAGTTTAATAATGCTACAGGAAAAGAACGATGACAATACTGAACCTTTGCGTGCAGACTTCATGGCATATTGTATATAGAGAGCGTATCTCTCGCCACGTTTTCAAATCTATTCATCTAGAGATTCATTACGGTTGATTAAAGCCCATTTACGAGGGCAAATCAAATACTTACGCGAATAGAGAACACACATAAGTGCACTAGCGGAAAAAAAAATAGAGCTCGTTAACCTCGCTTTTATGTTTCATTGAACATTTCGCGCTTAATATAATGTACACTAAATCAGCCATTCTGTATGCTGTTCTGTTGTTGTTGTTGTTGTTTTTTTTTTGTTTCTTGGAAAATCTGTCAATCAGATACTCGTTCTTTTTAAATGTCAGATAATTTCGAGACTAAATTACCTTACTTTATATCTGTTACTCTCTGCCTAAGGGAATTTACATTGCACAAGTAAGAATAACCTACATTACCGCCAGGACGTGTCCATAGCCGCAAAGTCAATCGGTCGACGATTGCTCGTGAAGTCTCTATCTGCTACAGGAATGAATGCTCCCTTGCTAATACCGGTTCCTACTAACCGAGTTTGTTATATGGAAAAAAAGATATTCTGTTAACTTGTGTCATCTCCGTTACCGTTATTCCACTGGTTCTGGGAAAAATATGTTGACCATAGAAACCCACATTTAACCTTGATCAGGCTTCTTAATTCTGAACCTCTAGGGATCTATATGTGCTACATGGCGAGCGCGCGTCGCTGCCGAAGCTGGTACAAACCGTGAACAAGTACACGCCACTGAGTCAATTTTACCGACTGAAAATAACTCAATAGTGCTTTTCTACCTCTTATTGCTCGAATTCACAGAGAGTAAGCTGAGTAACAACACATTTATGCAGAGGTTAGAGTAACAGTCTGAACTTTCGAAGAGCTATATTGCCAGTGCCCAACTCATACTGCCGAAGAGTCGGCCAGGCAAGGTAGCCAGGCCATCAGTTAACAAAACCGTGGACGTTCCTTGAACAAAGAATGTATAAGTACGTATGTCTTACATGCCCACGCAGTAAATAAGATCTTTTTAGAGCAAGTGATAGCTAAAGTACCGTCTGCTTGGTGCTCTGTTTTAGTTATTATTAAATATCGTTTCGAATTCTAGCGTGACATGGCATCCCACCGGAAACAAAACTATTCCAAACCGATAGGTCTAGCTAAAAAGAAACAATATCCAGATTCTTTGCCCGGTTTTTCTTCAATGACCGTCAGCAGGAATAATTTTAGGAGCAAATAAAAATAAATTACTTTATTTCATATCGTTGCCGGAAGCTGAAGTAGCGACGCTGGGTTGCTTTCAGCCCCGGGCTTGGCCGTTTAAACGATGCTGTCGACGGCACAAGCCTCAGGCTTGAAACGAGGAAGATTATGTATGTCTCTGCTTATAGCGAATCCCTAGCTGTTTGTTTCATAGGAAAAAATCTCCCGAGGACAGCAAGACTTTTTACTTTTTAAAACCGTATAACAACAGTACACAACAGTCATGTCACGTACCTGTTATGCAGAGAAGCGTCTATAGATGCGCGGACGCGAAGAGTCAACCGTACAAACATTCGCATGTTTGGATACAGCTAGCCTTAAGCGAATCTCTATTTGAAAAAAATCTAGGGTCTAACATACGAAGTGCCTGTTTTTAATGGAAGAAGGCCCATTATATCGGAATATAGCGAAGGAGTTCCTATTTCATTATTGATGTTCACCAAGCTGGCTGTACTCATGTCAGCCGTTATTAAAGTATAGATATCATTTCAAACATACGCATCTAATTTTCGACCCCCACCTTTCTAAGCAACTGTCATTTATGTCGTGTACATTACACTGAGCCAATATGAGTAAAATGTTCTTGAAATGTTTATACTTTAGTAAGCTGAGCCAATAGATGATTTGCACGTTTGTCGCCATGGCTTTAAAAAATCCAGCTTCGGCACGTCGAGACGTAAAAATTGACCAAAATCAAGGGGTAGGCATATGGGAAGATAGGTTTGCTCCAGTCTGTAGATGCTGACGGGCTTACTTCAATGTATATATTTCACTTGTTAATTACAACTACAGCAGTTGTTATTTACGGCTGTTCAGTAGACGCTGACGAAAGTTTGAAAATAGTTGGCACTTATTTCAAAGGCAACTTGTTATAGTATCCAAGGTCACATTTGTTTGACGCTAAGAAACGACGAAATGACGAAGAACGCTCCTAAATAGTGTATCTGAAAGGACCCTCTTGCAATAGACGCTGCTGCTGTAGCCTGTTTTTGATGTTAGACCTATTCGCCTCTCATGACCTCACATTGAACATTTAAGGAGGAGACTCCAAATCTCCTCCAGAGATAAAGTGCCCCTTAAATAAAGAGCTTTATTATTTGCTGTTTTATATTAACGATTAGTTAAGTAAGTTTGATTGTAAGTACTCATGTCTCAACTGGCTGTAGGGACTGGAAAACCTTTTTACTTCGGACGATTTAATATAGCTGGACAGACGATATTTACTCTGTCGCTTCCTATGCGCATTATCCCTTGTTGCGTATAGCATAGTTGACTGAGGGGTCAAAGTCACATTCAGGCGGTTGATCTATTTGAGGAAAAGCCTCAAGGTTCTGTTTGCCAGTTCGGTGCTGGGGGGGGAGGGGGGGGGGATATAAGTGCTGAAAACAGCAACTTTCGCTTCATTTAACAAGCTCCTGCCTGAATGTCAATACACCATCGATGAAACTAACTTGTAGGAGTAACGTCGTGGTCGTGTCTAGAGCCCACGTACTACGGCGCTTAGATCTATAGTTTTTGGAGCTAGAATAGGACGAATAGAAATATTGGAAACGTGCCAGGTTCTGCCACAACTTGGAAGATATTGTTATTATTATATTGCTACAATGCTTGACTAGTTCCAACTATTTCAGTATATTAAAACGTAACGTCGCATTGTCCTATCGTGTGCTATGAGGTTTCGTACGATGAAGCCACGAATTAAGAGCTATAAATATATTACGACGACGATGATTGCAGCCTGTAACAATTCTGCGCTGCCTAAAAGCCTCTGCAAGGCCGATATTTGTTTTAAACTGTATGGTTACTGTCATTTTAGGAACTTCGGTTTCCCCGTTTGTAGACTGCTTCTTTGCGAGTCACTTGGTTCGAAATCAAGATGCCACAGATCAATTCAGAAACTGCTCATGCGAGATCGTATCTTTCATGCAACAATTTTCTAAGAAAACAGCAAAAAGAAAGGCTTTGGGACTACTAATTTAAAACGTAAACGCTCATATCTGCGATAAATTTTGCACACTTAAATGATCATGTCGGTGGCAGGGATGCCCCTTCGATAATCTCATGATTGACAAAATGAATAGCCCGTCGTTTACTGCAGATGTAAAAAGTGATCAGAAATTACTCATAATTAGGCGGCCAATTATAACGCCGACCAAAGAAATTAACGCATGCGCTATATAGAGTATGTGATTTGTTACTGTCCGACGACGTATACTCTGTTTCCAACAATTAATAGTGTCCTACTATATAAATATAGTTTACCATATGTCCATCGGGTGAGCATGCTTGAACAAAACAGGCCTTTCTAAAAACCGAGGCAGATTTTTATCATGTTGTTGTTGTTGTTGTTATTTCGAATAATGTTCCACGTACTGCTGACAGTCTTGTTTCTTAACCCAAGAGATAATTCTAGTGAATCCTTATACTGCCGTATGTGCATTGTACAAACGTTTTTATCTGCTTACCCTCGGTGATTGATTTATGAAGCGGTAGGCGTCGTTTCCGTTTTCGTATCTCCATCACAGCTCAGGTTTTTCACACTTCCGCACACGTCAAACTGTGGTGATGGCTTGTCTTCTCTTTCTACGGCGATTTATCGTTTCTCATCATGGCGTTTGTCAATATTGCTGTTTAGTTTTGCCGGCTAAGAACGCTGTCGCACAGATCACCCCATTCCATAATCTCAACGCTAGCTTCATTCAAGTTAATCTATTCCCTCGACACTTCTACCGGCTAACTAATAACAACCGGCAATCGCAATTCTTCCAATGGCAACTGCTGTTGCGGCGATTTCTGGTGTTGTGTTGGAGTTACGCTCGATAGCCGTAACGTATTTGATCGATACCGTGTCACCAAGACGTGTTTGCGTGTCCCTTACCAGACCAGAATCTAAATCTAGTACTACTACCATTCGTAGCCATACCATTAACGCTCGTCTCAGCTCTTGCCAGTGCTGTAGCTGCTTCTTGTCGCTGTTGTACCACTAAAACTGTTGTTGTGTGGTTGCCAAATCGTACAGATGCTCAGTATATGCACAGCCACGCAAAAAAAAACCGATTTTGCTACTGTATAATATCAAGCACTGACTATGATTACGCTACGCGATCCAAATGCGAGCCCTGTTTCACGTTCTGTCCCATCTGTTACGGCGCTGACAAGCATTACGTGTCGGGTGCGGTTTGGCCTCACTTCCCAGTCGCTGAGTGTCGTGTCGTCGGCAAGTACGACAACAGACGCTACCGATACGGCTCTGCGCATCGGAAACGACCGAACGGCTCCGCAGTGATGGCTACACGACAACCCTGAGGGGTGGGCGGTGGTTTGCTCAAAAAGGCGATACCCCGTTTGCTTGTTCGGACAGTGATTGCTAGCTGCAGATATTTCGTCAGTTCATACCCCAAAAATTCGAGCTTAGGTTATTTACCTAGACAGTTAAGGTTCCTTGAACAAGCACCGCCAGGTCGAGTCAGGTTGATCAGTGTCAGGCTCAATAATACTCAGTCTATGAGCTCAATCTATGAGCCAGGCGCCTGAACGACACTTTTGCGTGATAGCTGTATTACAAATGGACAAAGTATAGCGACGACAATCAGTAGAGCCAGCTTGGTGATAATTTTCACAGGTCTACAATCTCGCAACCTGCAACAAAGACAGATTATAATAACAAAC
This sequence comes from Varroa destructor, assembly GCF_002443255.2. NCBI lineage: Eukaryota > Metazoa > Arthropoda > Arachnida > Mesostigmata > Varroidae > Varroa > Varroa destructor. Next base: position 33,568,947 of record NW_019211454.1, read on the forward strand.
AAGCTAGCCAAGGAACTGTTGATCCTACAAATGGATCTTGTTCTTGTTAATCCAACATACTTGTCGATTTCATAACGATATTCGTTGTAGAAAAATATATAGAAAAGCTGACACAGCTTTTCTTTGTTGTTTTGAAGCACTAAATATATTGCCAACACAATCTCACAGCGGATGACGTGTTCACGTTGTTTTTGCAAGGCACATCGAACATACGGGGATTCCGGACACACATCACATTAACGTTGTATATAGAACTCTGATACCGAATTCAATTTTGCAATATTTCTACATACGGGAAGCATGGACAAGGTTCTGTTTCGCCCTAACAACTACACGCTGATTTGCATGTTTCCGTATTTACTTTACATAGGGGTTGTAACGGGACATGATTGAAATACATTGGATGAGCAGGTATATTTTCAATAAAATGGTCCTAACTACTATACACTGGGGCGGAATGTACGACACGACGCGATATGACGCGACGCCGGTCCTGTGGTTATGACGATCAGCTGGTGAGCTCTCGAAGCCTTGACTACGGATACACACGCACATACAACAAGTCTGCTCCGGTCTTTCGAACTTCCGACGCTTTGTTTCTCTATCGTATACCTTGCGGAGGCTTTACCGATAAAGAAGAGGGTTGGCTAATCGGTTCGGGTTGTAGGCAAGCAGAAATCAGCTAAGCAGTACCATGATATGAGTGCCGCAACATACGCAGCACGAGTGCAGTAATACGGTTTCATACGGGCCAGTTGATAATAGACTTCGCAGCTGCGATTCTTGGCCGCTTGGACGCTGAAACTAGATCAGTCGGCACCAGGTGCAGCATCATGCCCTGTCTGCCATCCTACCGCCCTACTGACTGAAGCGATCTCCGCACGGGAAACCGAGAGATAGACCAGATCAGAGAGACAGGGCGCCCTCTGGTGAGTGTGCTTAGAAACGCCAACTCTGCCGCCGGTGTCAGTGAGTTATCGCAGAGGACAAACATCAGTCTTGTATATGCGGCTTACGCGTCGGCGAAATGCCAGTTGGCCATGATTCAGCGAGATTAATATTAGAACTCGTAGTAGCAGTAGTAGCGACAATCTCCCCCCAGACACGCATGACCTATTCAGTTGCACGTAACCAGACGTAGTGGTCTATCTCGGCTCATCAATATAGTGGGTTCGCGCGGATCCACGTACCGCGGTTAGCTGTTGATGCGACAATTAGGACAAGCGGTAGGCAATTTTGCGTTAATTTAGGCTAAACTTAGGCTTAATGAGTCTTGTTCAGTGGGTCCAGTTTTTTTTGGGTGGCGATTGCAACTCACTGATCTACATTAACTGATGTTTGGGGGAATTAGACGCGTTGTTTACCCTCACTGGCAAATAAAATCGATATAACGGGAAAAGGTGAAAGTACTTGTCTCTAATGAATATAGCTTGTTTCGACGGATCTTGAGATACAAGTGGAACCGCTTATGTACATATGCAAACGTATCATACGACATTGTACCTGTGAGAGGCGAACGCCAAGTACATAAATATCCCAGTATAATAGTTTTTATTCAATAGTTCCCCGCATCGAACATTACTAGTTGAATGCAATTTACCGGACTGTTTTTCATCAAAACGTTTGCACAGCGCGCAGAGTCTGCCATATAATTGTTGTGAAACTAGCTCTAAGTAGACATTTTGGGACGACATTTCTTTTACGTTAACTGAGTTCTATCGATCCAACGTTTGTCTTGTATGTTTGATAGTTCGGTGTAAAAGACCACTTTGCGATGATATATTTTTGAGCGTTTATAAAGCTATAAAAAATGAAAAAAAAAGACTGCCTTGGTGACTTATGCGTTTCCTATGAATAACAGGTAATCCTAATTTAGAAAAAAAAAGTTAGGTTTTAGGAAGAATATTTCCGGCTACGCATAAATTGGCATCCCTGTTTTACTGCCTGTTACGGTTCGGAAAATTTATCTATGCTAAGCTATAAAACATACGACATAGTTCAACATGTGTAATTATTCAAAATTTCAACAATTTTTCTGCACTTGTTGCATACATAGATGCGCTGGAGACCGATAACAACAGCAGTGCACTGTTGTGCATATATGTGTGTGTGTGTAGCTTATCTATTCCATAACGACACAGAGAAAACAAAGTTCAACAACAAATATTAATTAGCGAACAGGTACTAGAGAAAGGCGAGCATCTTTAACAATAAAGAGATCATCAATACAGTAGAATACATAAAACGTACTGGACAGGCAAAAACCGACTGCCAATCCGTTCAGCCTCAGCTGCTCGAATATCTATCTACGTTTTTAAGTCCAGGTCCTCTATAGTCAAAGGTTTCTTTAGTACAACCACTGAAACGTAGCGGTTCACTCTTATATGGCCCGCCGTTTGATGCCATCGACTTACTTGTACCAAACAAGTAGGACGATCTAAACCATTTGAGAAATAATTGTAGTATCACTTCAGTAGACATACACGCTAAAATACTTAAAAAAGCTCAGTTTGGCGAAGGTCATTTCCAAGTGAGTGCAAGATGCTTCATTTTGCGCGAGAGTTTTGACTGTTGTTTCAACATAAAAAAAAGACTAAAAATTCTGGCTAAATTTTTCTTATTTTACCATCATAGCAAACAACGTATTCCATATTACGTTAAATATTTAACCGAAGGCGCACAGCACCGCAGACATGTAGAATCCAATAGATCCCTTTCGCCTGAAGAAGCATGTAAGCTAGTAGTATACTCTTAATGCCTATCCCGGCTCAATTCCCGAAGGAAAGTCAAACAGGCCATTATTTGAGCCTGTTAAACGTGTTCTTTGCGACGCCTTTGCGATGATCCGTGACAGTTTACATCCAATGAGCACTCCAGAATTCTAGGTAGAATAGTAGGACACGCTGTGCTGAATACGATTTTTTTTTGACGGCACTTCGTAGTACAGGAGTATTTTCAAGGTCTGAGGCAAGTATTTCGGCGCAAGACGGGGGAGAAAATCCGATGTTACTACTATCAGAGCATCTTTCTTTACTAGGTAGAATGTTTAGTCGAATGCGCGGATGCAGAGAAGATGTGAAAATATGCCGATAGCAATGACGGATACCCGTCTCTTCATTGCAATAAGGGCCATCAAGTCTATCCTAAGAATTAGAGACCCTTATAAAAGAACTTTCAGGGCCTATGACTTGTCATTCCGGTAATGAGCAGTAAGATAAACATCTAAAGCCGTTGTTGTCGTTAGCAGGACGCAAAGAAAATACAATACGTGTTTGGAAATAATCGAATAACACGTTCAGGTCAGATAGCCGTAACGGATATGGCAGAAAATTAAACCATTTGAATTTCACAAAAGGCTCAGGTAGGCGAACATATCACTTGAACTCAGAAGGCTTAAATTTGTAAGTGTAATTAGGCCAAATGGGAAATGCTCTAACCCGTAAAGCATTTGCATCATACCCGTGGCATAACACAGTTAAACAGGACAGCGCCATCTGTGTAAATGATGAAAAACGCAGGCCCTAAAAAAAAACAGAAACACGTTAACTTTAAGAATTAGAACCATTTTGTACCAATTGTATTAGAAATGTTGGAAGTGGATAGGACGTTTCATTGAAGGTTTCGTACGGCACATTAAGGCGATTACTGGGACCGACGAGAAAGCGAATGCATTCTACCGTTTTTATGACAAGCAATATCAAGAAGCGTTGCAACCTGTGCTTACAGATGGTCACAGACTGGAGGTTCGAAATGTCCTAGGAGTAACATGCTCACATCTGAAAATTACAACCTTCTTACGAGCAAACTAAATCAGAATTAAAAAACGAAAAAGATACAACATGTGGATAAGAAAGTCATCTTTAGATACCTCAATTACAATTTAGGTTCTTATAGCAATAGGCAATAGGAAATCATGGTACACAAAAGCCAAAATAAATTATTTCTATATGTTAATAAGCGTAAAATGTTTCCTTCAGCACAGTTTACAATTATTCTTATTTATATATATAGAAACAAAGCAAATTAGTAAGCACTATGGCTAATAAAAAAAATAATGCTACACTTTCGGAATGCATCGTAATTAGCTTACATAAGATACTTTAAAAAAAAACCGTCCTTCGTTTCAAATGAAGTGCGATCCCTATCGGCCCATGAGATTATTTCAATATAGGAAACGATTCTGGGCATAAAAATTGCTGGCTAGTACTCTACTAATTGAATGTTGTCGTACTAGCGACAACATGAGCGCCGTAAATACATCGTCCTAAAACAGTGTGGACTTTTTTCCCAAATGTTACCATTATATGAATCTGTCTGTCAAACACAGCTGGTCCAAGTGTCAACTAACAGTTACCGTCAGCCATCTTCTGAGACAGCCGCCGAAGGGCTTAATTCTAGTACTTCCGCAATATGGCTAAATATGGCCTATAGCTATTACCACATATATGCAGCAGAGTCACTACGGCGGATGGATGTTGGTCGGTGCCTATATTTTTACGCTTTGCGTCCCACCTCGATATAGCACTAGTTGTAAGTGCGCCACCTGATTGCTCTCGTATAAGCTTCACGTTATAAAGCGGCCGCGCTTAAATTCCTAACTAGTACATGATAAGGATCACATCTGCCAGGACTGAATTTCAAATTGGGTCCGCAGTACCTACAGCCAGTTCGTTTCAATTCGGTATTTTAGCTATGATTCAACTCAAGTTCCGATCCCATATAAGGGCTTGTCCAACTTCAACTTACGAAACTCTGTCTAATTTTTGCAGGTGGCGCGTTTTGCATTCGCCTAAACTTGTTTAAATTCTCATTAGCTGTTGCGGACCATTGCAGATGGTACACAACGACAAAGTATAGTCGCAGTAGTTTGTTGTTGTGTTAATTGCTAGAAAGTAGTGTCTCTAGTATTAAGTTAAAGCATTCAATCAGTCAACAATGGGCAACTTCTGTGACAAATGATTGCGATCATGGAGTTCCCACAACTTCCTTACTCGCGCATACTTACATAATGTATTATATAGATGTTCGCGAATAACTAACTTTTGAAGCTGACGAAACCATCTCAATAATAAGAGAAAAATTATATTTACGAGGATATTCTCAACAAAATTTAGGTGTTGTAGAAAGGAAATCGTTAACTTGGCATCAGTCACTTTTATTTCATATATACCGGTTTTGTCACGTCTATACGTGACAAAACCGCTTCATATAGTTACATACAGCATGAGCTGAATATGTTCCTCTGGGAGAGATGACGGACCCAAAAGTAGCAAGTAGGGTAAAAGCGTTCCTGTTGACCTGACGAGGTAAAAAAAAAAAGCTATATAATATTTATTTTTTCGTTTTGACTAAAAATATCTGTAAGTTTCCAGTACTATCCAGTTGCATGTAAGTGGTGTAAACTCCTCTCCCAATGTCGCGCTGCTTTCATGTAGGTTCTGTGTATGATTAATGGTATATGTATCTTCAAAGAAGCGCATTTTTATGCCAACCTGTGTAGGGTATAGTTCAGGAGGCAAAGACAGAGGTATTTTATCCTAGAGTCCTGTTTGTATAGAGTAACTTTTCGTAGCGGCATAACATGAGTAGCCTATGATTTTGCTACTTGGGCTTCTTTTTATTTGCTTCGAGTATCGTTAAAAGCGCCATATTGGAAACATGAGTACGCCATATAAGTCAATGGCAGTGTTAAAATTCAGTTGTTTATTATGCTCTTTAGTTAAATGTCAGCGTTATAAGTCGACACGAGGAATTTAAGAAGACGACAGTTGTTGATGTCTGCTGTGATGACTCAAGCGAGTTCAGGTGTAGAGAACTGAGTGCTCAGAAGCTGAACTCACGCAAGTTACATCTGTTCTCTCGACATATATTGAACAATACGTATGATCATATAAAAACTGCTGGATGCGTTCGTATTTGAACTTCAAGGCAGCGTAAATAGCTGTTTTTCTGATATTGGGCTGTTATTATCGAACCCGGCGGACTTTGAAATGGAATAACTTTTAATAATGTGGACTAGAATGATGATCTATAATGTACTAGACGTATTCTTCTTCATTCTTTACATGCTTGTCTCGATGCTCTGGCAGCTTCTGGACGGCCATATATCTACTATTTGCGTTCCCATATGAAATTTTTTTATGATATCTATGATTCCTCTAAGTGGATTGATAAAGGAATACGCTTATTCACCAGCTGGCTTTGAAGTCCCATAATCACACAAACTTAGACAGGGAAAATTAAAGCCAACTTTGGCTACCCCTTTGCTCAATCCGGGAAGTAACTGAGACATAGCAATGAGATTTGACGTTGTCATCAAGCCAACGATCTTTGGAAACCAATATACCGGGCTGCATTTACTGTTTCATTTGCTGCGAATACTTCATCGTAGCAGAGGTCCTTTATGTGCTTTGTAAATGCTACCATCACCTTACGTCACCGAACTCATTTCTCTCCAAAACGATGCCATCGTCCCTCTCCAACTGGCAGTAGAAATTGATCCTTGCCTCGTCTATGGTAGCTGTATAGAATCGGTGGGTCTTTTGTTGATTACATTTCTGCAATTGCGCGTGAAAAACATTGCACACATCTCCAGCCTACCTGGAGCCAACTAGCGAGGGACCCATTTTTCACTCAGTTTCTCCATTTTCGCTATTTGAATTATAATTATTGTCATATAGTTTGTGAAATGCCGGTTTTAGCCAACGGAGCCTTGCACTCCAAGTGCTGCTTTCGATTTCAATACTACCTTCCTGTTCTTCAGGCGCCGACATCTGGTCATGTTTTGGCTTGTCCGAAATGCTTCAATACGTGATCTTGAAACGTTTGAATTAATTATGTACGTTTTTGTTTGTAAGGTTTTGTTGCCTAATGCTTTGACCGTTCTTCGATGGGTTTCCGCAGCACTATGGCCTTCGAGGAACAGAAACGTGAGTACTGCACCTAGATTTTGAAAACTTTTCCTCTTCTGAGCTCGTTGCTCGTGGACTAAACTCAACCGGCTTTCACTCACATGGTTTAAAAAAACTGAAGTATCTATTGATTTCGTTTGCCAGCGGTGCGTAGTTGAAAAGTTCTTCGATTTCAAAGTCAACCGGATTCATTGGTCACGGTCTAGTGCATTTCGTTGTGTATATTATCAATTATAATATGAGTCGTGTTTTACATACAAGAAAGCTAGCAAATGAAAATTGATCAGGGAAGAAACCGAACGATTGCATAGTTAGGAAACATTAATGTGATACGTTTTATTTAAATGTATCACATTAATGTTGTATGTATGTATGTAAACAAGACAGCGTATATCAGCATAACTCCTTCCTTAAAAAGTGTTTGTGTTTCGAGTTTTACGTATGGTGTCGTCGGTACGTATTCCATCAGACACATAGAAGGCTTCACGAAACAAACCGTGTGTCTGACTACGCCCGGATTCGAACCTAAACCACAAGCGTATGTATTTACACTGCGTACTTTAAAAAAAAGAATGGAAATCCTTCTACATACAAGTTGTTTTCCCATTATTTAAGTTTTTGAGGGACTGGTAAAATAAATAGGATGAGAACTGTAGTTCGTTGCAAGATTTAACTTCGTGCCATAACACATATTTGACTACCTGTAAGTAATAATTAGTACAGGCAAAAAATATCGACGAACGTCAAGATACTACAATTTGTGTAAGACGCGGGTAACCGAACAATGTTCTTTATTACAATGCATATATTTGCTGCCGAAATATTCTTTAAGAACGACAAAAAGTAATAAAGAAAGCAAAAAAAAGCAATTTTTAAGCCTTAAAACTATTACGTTTCAATAAGTTATGTGCGTGTGCACTAAAGCATCATTATGAATATGGTCATAAAGATGTTTCTAAATGTAAATGTTTAAAAATTGGCCGGGAAAAACTGACCTTATGTAGTAGATAATATTTTGTAATTAAATTGAGTTTAGGAAACACTTTGGCCATGATCCTTTCTCTATATTTCGGTGTTAGTTTTCACCCCATAGTCGACTTTTGAGCATTGTAAGTTAATATTTTATAGCTGATATCATATTAAGTGTGATAACGTGCAAGCCGTTGTTAAAAGTTAGAATACTTACGTCATTCAAGCGTAGTGTCCATCGGGTAGACATGAGTCGTGTTTCTAGTTCGTCCGTGCCGCAGTATACTGCTAACGAATTTGCCTGCTAAACTCGGGGCCAGGTAAAATGGTCTAGGTTCGAAGCTCGATTGTCAAGATATGTAGGAACCAGCTTCGGATCGAAGCGTAAAAGTACAGAGCTCAAGGTTTAGTGTACAAGAGTGCCACACTACTTTACCGTAGTCAGGTTTGTATAATGAATCAACCCTAAACCTCCTTAAAAATGGTTAGGCTCGGAAACGCCTTGTTTTGTTGTGCTGGAAGATGGCTATTTTAAAAGACAAAGCCCTATGAAAATTCGCTCCATTCGCTCGTAACAACAGACCATCCCTTTGTGCCACTTATATAGTTCTTGTTTATATCTAGCAAATACTAAATAAATCTAAATAGATACACGGTAGCGTAAACCTGGTACCAGACAATAAGTTACAGGTTTAGGCAAAGGCGAGACTAATTCACGTCGTTTTTTTTTCGCTGTTAATATTATACTATTATAAAACTACCTCGATCGGTTTAATCTCCCACGTTTATTGAAAAACAATATTCTTAAATGTTTCAATAATTTTAACAACGAATAACTGTTTGTGGCCTTTACTGTACTAAACGGCTGGGCTTTAGGACGAAGGGAAGTGTGTCTACGCCAACTTCGAAATCAGCTTGTTTATAACTTAATAGGCAAACACGTCATGCTGCACCACCACCACAGGGACCTTGATGACTTAAATTGGATAATTAAACAACTATGTATAAAATTTCATTATCCACCGGTGCATATTAGACCAATTTATGTGGCCACATCCTGAATTGAATTTGGAAATTGCATCTAGTGGGAAATGACGTGTTAAAGTTGTCTAAATACGAAAACGGCGAAACGTCCTATTGTCATCTGTCTATCAACAATGTGAGTGTCGTAGCAGCATCAACAGGAAGGACTATTTGCATATTAGTAAATGCAGAACGCAGGGAATAATTCGAAATTTGTTGTGCTTTTTAGTCTGACCTGCTCACGTGACTTCTGCTATTTAGATGTTGTTGTTGTCGGCTACGTTATCACTGTGTACGACGAATTATAGCTACACAGCCTTCTGCCGGTAACCAGACCGGTCGAATCATGTGCTGGCTGTAGATTTGAATGACAAGGCAACGTCCTTCCAAAGGACGTTGCCCTTTGACGACTGTCAGGCTTATCAAATCTTACAATATCAAGCAAGAATCGATCGATATCGAGGGCTGACGTCGTACGCGCTAGCCAATGCCCTAGCACCGCTGCTGCTGCTGCGGCTATCGCTGCTACGATATGTAAGTGGTTTACGACGCAAGCGAGCATTGATGTCGATGTACAGTGTACAAGCGCAAAAGGTACGCTAAGCATCAATAGAGCTGCATACATATTTTGTCGAAGTTACCGCGTTGACGTTACGGCAAGCCGTCCAGAGCTGACGAAAGAAAGAAAGAACGCGAGAGAGGATGCAAATTGCTTGCGAACCCTACGGCGTATCGTTGGCAAGCAAGCAAGCAAGCAAAGCCAGCTACGCTACTGATTGCGAAGTGGAGCCAGAACTCGCCATCAAAAAGAGCGAAGGTAGGAGCCGCAAATTCACGACGGTGGCATCCATTGCCTTCTCGTGAATTACACCGAACGAGTTGAAATAACAATCAGCTTCAAATGGTTGTTGCATTTACCGGACCGAATATCACGCTGGGACTGAAGACCACTGCAGCAGCAGCAGTGTATAAACGTGCTGTGCCGTACCGCAACCTATTATACATATGGAGTCGCCGCGCAATACGACGCGATTTAAAACGAGTGGAGGTCTTTGGCCGGAGTACTTCAGCCAGTGACGGGCTGGTTGCGATGCCCAGCATGGGTGTTGACTACGAGCTCACATGGCGTCTTCCCGTAGTGACTCGACAGAGAATTCGTGAGTGGCCATCTTTGGCCGGGGTAGACAAACCCAGCAGCGGTCTAGCTCTGTGACCAGTAACAGAAATAGCACCAGCGTTGGCAACGGCCGCACTAACAGAACCGCTCGGGTAGAGTAGAGTGTCCGATCGATGTTAGGCGGGGTGTGTATTGTGCTTTCATCCGATCGATTGCTGGGTTTGCCTTTCTCCGGTAGTCATGTTAATGCCAGCAGCTAGACGACTGTTCACGATCGTCTTTCGTCGATAGCTGAGCGGCGATGAAAAGTGAGTGAACTTCTGAAAGGGCAATGCCTTCGCCAGAGACACGAGTCTTGAACTGCAGCCGTTAACACACACATCCGTTTTGGATCGTTGATTTTATTGCAGTTGGTGTTGCTATGCGACTGTTTCCATCGGTTTCCGGGATACAGGAAAACGTGTTTCGAGTCTATCGAGCAGATGCCCAGTGTTCTAACTGATATACGTTTGGTGTGCCAGGAATGGTTTTCGCTAGCTTAGTTTCGTTCATATGAAAACGGCTATGTTGCGATAAAGCCCAACTAACTTCTGTTTTGACAAGAGCTGATACAGTCTTCCGCAATGTACAGCTGATAATCTCTTCCTTTTACAAGATTCACAGTAATGCCTTTCTAAGCGGGATAGGGCAGACTTAAATACTTTTCTACCAGACAATAACGTTTATGGTAGAGTCGAATTTTACGAACTGACTAGGACGAATTTTTTGAAGATGGACAGAAGCCTATTACACCTTAAATAAGTAAATTAATGTCGACATTGGGCCTACATGCAGCGTCTTGATTTGGCTTGAATCTTTTTCCTGCTGAGCGAAATTGACCGTAAAATGAATTCGATGACTTCTTCAGGTGATACGAATGTTACAAAATAGGCCACGTAAATGAATAAAAATTCGGTGGATATTCCACAATTAGTTAGAATGATATTGTAGTGTATAACTATATAGAGCTATATTGCAGTGGCCGGGCAACGGCACAGAGAGGCTTGTAAAAAACCAAATGTGGCCGACAATCGATTGATATTTGGTCATGTACAAAAAATGGCTTTGATATTAAAAAGTGTGGTCATCATTCAACACGATCAAATCGCAATTGAACGAACTAAGTAGCTTGTCAGTTGTGTTTATGTAGCTCGGCTGTGTTTACTTTTTTTTTCTTAAATATTAAAAATGTATTACTATTTTATTTGCTATCTATTTTAATTATTGACGATTTAAGCCATCTTGCGGGTTGCTTATCTCCCCGTCTATTTTTAGTCACACTTTCCCCTATGAATGAGCTTGGCCTGCTCGGTACCTTGATTATTATTAGCTCTTCCATCCAGTGATTATCCACTGGTCAATGAATTAGAAGGGCCTGCATTTATTTATTTATTTATTTATTCAAAATACTCTAACCTTTCATTTTCAACTAAGTAACTGACGGCACTAACGCTGCCATGTTACCACTTCGTAACTGACCACTGATCAACAGCGTTATCAGGACTGAACTCAAAATTGTAGAGATGGTAAAAAGCATTTGCGCACACATCAGCAGAGATAGGCATAAATTTTCAAAAGTATTTTCTCTTTGATTATTAAGGAAACTTTCCAAACGCTCATAAAGGATGATTTTTAAGGTCATGACGTTCTAAAGGTGCAGTAATCATTGTAACCTTCGTATCTGGACCTATAGAGTTCCGCTGAACCTCTACACTTGACTATCAGTTTAATAAAAGGGAATAAGCTGGTTATCGTGTTCATTTGTAAATGGAACGAGATATACTTTTCATACACAAACCTGGTAAACGCAGATTTCCTCTCATCGAATCTTATACCGCACGCTACTGAAACAATCTCTCTAAATTATTGATCTATTGACTGAAATCAAAACAGATTAAGCAGCCTACCAGCGCTTAAGTTCTTCGTAATAAAAAAAAATAACCCATCGAGTTTGCCATCTATAGTTATCACAATAACTGCGTAAATAAACATGCGCCACAAAGGGACATGATATCAGGTCGACTTAAAACCCAACATATAGAAGTTGTACTGCTGATCATCCTCGTCCGCCACCAACAATTGCCACAAAGTCTGAAGTCATAATATCATCAGCAACGCAAGTCGTTTCGATGGTTTCGTATCAAGCTTCTTGACAAAAACTGTATGACATGGTATCTATTTCTGGATAAGTTTGCCTTTTGAAAAAAGTAGTACGTATCGCCGAATCCAAGCGGTTCATGCTGATTTGAGTGGGAGCCGGCCGTAAATAGTACTTGGAGAGAGACTTTAAATCGTGTTGGGCGGGGGGTTCAAAACAGAAGATTTAAAATGCCTAGGTATTTAGTGTGCTACCTGTCAGTGAGGCATACATATTCCGGCCTGGACAACGAAACCTCTGTCGGAAAAAGGTTCAAGGCTCGCTGTGACTAAAGTATCACGGATTTTTTCTCTTATTTATCCTCATTTATCTTTATTTATACGGACATAAAAATAGTAATCGGGTCAATGTGCTAGTAGTAAGTAATAGGATCAATGTGTATTTACGGAATGAATAGTTTTGATCTACAACAAACAAATTTCATTGTAATAATAAATTTCAAAGAAAACGGATCACTTTACACAAGTCAAATTAGCAATATCAACAATCAACTGCACCCCATCTACCGAGCCAGAAATTACAAAAAAATTCCCATAAAGTCGTTTTTTGAATAAGATTTTTTCTTTAGCTACAGGGGCTGTAACAGCTCCAGACAACGAATGACTTTTCATAGCTATTTTTTTGCAGTAATATATAGTCCACATAACAGTATGTAGGCATTTTGTCATAAGATAATGCCATCTGCCTGCATTTACCAGGCTGCATTTACCTAGAAAACAGGAAGATATATTTCAAGGGGCCACTGATGAATTGATAGTACATTGCGAAACGGCTCCAATATGCTTTGTCCAATTCATCAATTCAATATAGCCGAAGTTGTTGATTGAGATTTCTGGCACTTCACATTCAATGCACAAGGTAATAACAATGGTAGCGGTGTTGTCATGTCAATATAAAAAAGTGTTTCAGAAACGATAATATGATCGATGTCTATTCTGTTCGTTATAGATAATGTACTTCAGTTCTGGCGGCATCAAGAGGCGCTAACTAACACAATTTGCCAAGGAAAAAAGCGAACTAAAAGAAAAATCATTTCGTTGCCACTTCTGTTAACCTTACTAGTTGGTGGTCTGACTGACAAAGAGTGCCTGCAGTATCCAACATTTCGGCCCTAACTGGCCATAGCTGGGTACACCTTAAGTTATCTCGTGGCGTGCACGATCTACCTTATAACGGACATTATCGACTAGTACTCGTATCAATGGCAGGCTGCCGATGACAGTGATAGATTAGAAGGCAACACCGTTTGCTTCTGCTATAGTCACCGTATTTCACGCATACGTAATAAGTAAGTACAGCGCCCATAGTATACGTTGCAATAGACCTGTCACGTTAGAGGGTTACGTTAATGTCTGGTAATGTCATCCGTATCCACACACATACGTTAAATCCTACAGTCTACAGCAGGTGAAGTCAGCCTTGATAGGAAAACATTGCAGAGCACATGACAAATGTAGAAATTTCTCGGTAGATCATGGCGCTGTTGAGCTCCGTTATCGTGTAGGCCGATACTGCAGGAAATTATTCCAATACACTGTGCAAGATGACATCCAATCGGTGCGTGTTGTTGTTCGAATCTTTAATCAACAGAATAGCTTGTAGCATCCCAGAGATGTTGGGCCTCTATATACTTAACGCAATTGTTGCCTAAGGAGCCGATTACACTTCATGATTTAGTATGGGCTTACAGCAGTTTGTTAATTTTTAAAAAAAAAAATGTCTAGAAATAGTAGTTACATGTATTTGCGTAAGCAAGTCGATGATTCAAGTAAACTAAGGGAAAATTATTGAAGATTAGCTATGATCTGGGTTTTAAAGAAGATGTGTCATAACTGTTCGGTGTCAAGTTAGCTGGGTCAAAGATCATAGTTTACCACGAGTCCCTACAAAATCTTACTAAACGGTAGGAAATCGGCCTTTGAATAAACCAAATTTTGGCAAAACCAGGTATTATATTTTATTCGAAAAAAGAGCGACAACTGCAACTATGTGCGTCAAGTTTTTCAAAGTAGACCCGAATACCCGTTATGCAGACCAAGCTACACTCCAAGGTAAGTAAGTACTTTCAGTTTCTCTATACAAATAGCAACCGGTTACGTTGTGATTCATACTTGCCCGAAATAGCGCTGATTAATATAGTCCATTTCGCCATTATTTTTAGTGAAAAGTCAATTGCCTACTATAGCTCAGGGCCTAGCAACCGAGGCGTTCGTCCTGTAGTGTGCCAGTCTCATCAACTATAACCCCCAGAAATTCCTCTACGTCTGCCCTTTCGGAAAAAAGACACACAACGGAGATCCAGGAGCATTATTTGGCGTTTCTGTGGAGTCTCGCGGTTCATGCGTATTAGGCAGCAGCTTCTATGCGAACGCGATAGAAGCCGCTGCCTATTGCTGCCTATCCGTTGCCCCTTCAGCACAAGATCTTTCTGTTTAACTACATTGCCGAGAAATTGCTTGATAAGCGTCCATCGGAAACAGTTCTTCGTGTGAGTAGCCGGATCTTGACACATGAGTTGGAGCGATTGAATGTCGCGCTGAAGTCTCACCACCCGCTGTCGAATACGATTATACTGTCCTAAAATGTTTTCTGAAAGCCGTCGTCGCCGTCGCACGGTTCGTCAAGGCGCAGACTCTGCATTAAACGTTTGATCTATTTATAGGCTTTTATTTATATCCATTTGTAGTTTTAGTTATGCACAGACTTGGCAGGAACTGTGATCGGCTAGGCGCTCCGAAAATAGGTACGTTAGGAAACCATGACGTTGGATAATACATTTAATCTACTACACAATTTGTCCTAGCTGTAAGGAGGTTTGTGTTTGGGATCAGGCCTTCGGTATCTGTTGCTTGGACCTTTCCCGAGAGCGGCAATTTCACCAACTTGGAAATTTTACGGTATTTATCTAGAGACAGCCTGAATAGGTCCGGTCTGCTCAGGAAATACTAAAGGCTAAATGTATAAGCTCTTGTTGAGCATGATGCTATTGACCGGAGATGTTAGAAGTCAACGGTGTAGGTCAGAGTCACAGTTGTATATCCGGTGATCGCCTAAATCTATGCGAAGGTAACTATCCTGGCATCTCGGTGACACCTCCTTCTGGTCAAGGATGATTATGTATAATATATTATAACTAGATATAGCAACCTCGATAGAATACAGTTTGCTTTAATTTTTTTAGAAAATTCTGCTTGACTAGAAAATTGAACCGAGTACTTTTATTGCTCTATGGCTTAGCAAACGTTCAGTAGTACCCAAAAAATGTATAGCTCCGCTTATTAAAATCCGCCCCAAAAGATATTTTGCAGTCAAAAAAAGTCTTGCAACCCAAATTGTAACAAATTTCTGTCCCGTGAGCGCAAAGGAATTTGACATCGTTCACTTCTAACCCATATACAGTCATACCTCATGGGAATTCACAGGCAGGCTCCAGTTAATAAACTTCCGCACCCAAATAAATGTCACCCTTATCAGATATCCTGAAACAATTTTTCTTATTTTTTTTCCATTGGGTTGCTTCACCAAAGCCATTCAGAGATGCGTGTATTTTCACCGACATGAAAAGTGTGGTAGCCTGAACGCTTTAATTTGGTCCGTGATTTTTCCCATAGATCTCTAAAGATACCAAAATATGCTTCGTTATGGAGATATACATTTTGATAGTTTGGTCACTTTAAATCATAAATAAAATAGCCGTAACACATTTGCTTGAAATCTCTTTTTTTTAGACGCCAATATCTACGTAATATATATATATTATATAGATTCAATAAAAAAAAGGCAGTATATATATATATATATATTGGCTTTTTTTATTGAATCATAATAGATTTATTCTGTTTGCACTGTTCAGGCCTGTGATACAAGAAACTAAAGATGTAAAAGATATTTTTCTCAGATTAATTCGGGTTTGAACTGAAAGGTTGGACAATATATATATAAGCTTATACACATCTGCCTGTATGGCCTTAGCAGCTTTCCTTCCCTCTGCGTGGTTATACAGCTGTTACACACAAAACGCATAAACCGAAATACTTCCGACAGAAAATTATCCTCGCTTCGTCGGTTTAAAGGCACGGTATAACCAAACATATAGATTAAAGTTAACATGAGTGCTTTCTATCGTTCTTCTGCCTCTGAATAGTTTGTGCTGTATTGTTAGATTTCTGCTTGAAAACATTTTCTAATGGAAACTCTTAATAATAAAACTCAGTACCGCAGTGATTTCTGTATTTGACTTAGTTTTCTGTTAAACGTCGTCTCAGCCAACTGTCGATATTGGCATTTATGATGATGCATTGCTTAAAACAAGAAATCCAACAAGCTCTATAATTGAAGCTATGAGTCGCAGGCTCTCAACGACAACAAAAACATAAGCCTGCCACACGACCTGGGCGACTGAGTATGGCTCCAGGCAACCTAGCTGGCTGAATGCGAACGAAAAAAATCAGTAATCATTATTTTTTTGTCTGCGTCTGGATTAGTGATTGGTCGCCCTATATTCCTATTGTTTTTGTAACAATTTTTCGCAGGATTTTTTTTCTGTTTTTGCCGTCCTATTATTTCTATAGTCGTAGTCGTTACGATCAGCCCAGATCGCAGGCTTAGTGGCAATGCCTTTCGAAAACGAGATGTGTTTTCGATACTTCAAGCTGTCTGTTTAACGTTTCTTTTCCATACTTTCTATTAACCATTCACGTTTTGCCCCTATCACACTGCAGTTTTAATACACATTGATCTACACATTATAAATATTCTGGATCAAATTAAATAAGACCAGATCTTTATTCTCTAACTTATACTAAGCCAGATGACTGATTACGCGGCTACTTCAATGCCTTTGCGAAATCCTCGGCCTGTTTAAGTTTAGGATCTCCGCAATGGTTTAGATGGTTATATTATTGGCTAAAATATAGTTCCTAGACGCGTTGTTCATAATATGCTTGGGGTCGTATTAATTAAATCGGCTCAATGCATTGTTATCAAACACGAAACGGGATCACTATATTGCAAGAATACATTTAAGCTCGAAGAAAGTCAATACTTTTAGGCCCTGAATCAGCCTGCACAAAGGCCTACGCTATACCTAACAGCTTCCTACGCGAATGATTATTAGAATTGCTAACTGACCTGACCATCAGCTCGTCTCGACTGGCCATACATAGACGCCTTGTGTAGAAATACAACAATTCACACCTTCAATATTGGCATGTTTTTGACGTGGGAAATATCGATAGACCATAGTGCATAAACGTTTGTCTGAATGGCGTTAATCCTGTCATACGAACACGTGACTTTACGGTCTTCCAATAACGTTTCACCTTTCAGAGTTAATCGTTAAAAGAAGAGCCGTCGGATTAGAAGAAAGAAATCTTACACTACAGCTGAAGTTAGAAAGGTGTTACCTGTGGTTAAAGAAACGGCCGAACGGGGTTTCCATTGTGAACCGACGCCAAAGTCCTGTTATTCAAATCAAGACTGTGTAGCGGCGACTCCGGCGTTTATCCCAAGAGCTGGCGGAATTGACTTTCATGAAATTACGGCTGGGATATTCGCTAGCCTAGTCTGCAAATACGTGAGCCGCACATGGCGTTTGGCGGTCGGATTTCTTTACGGTACCCATTCAGATTTCGAAGTCGAAATTCGCCTATTTGGATAGCTTTGAGCCGTGTCGATTAGTATGACAACATGTTACTAGGCAATGTAAATAGTTAAAACAAATCAACAATAACTATTAGCTTTGGTGATCGGATGTGAATTATTGTATTCAAAAAACGCTAATTAAAATAACCCTAACGTGCTTAGTAAGGTTGTCCAAGTTAAATTTTCCAAGATTTAGGTTACAAAGGGGTAAATCCGACCTAAACATAATCATTATGCTTGCTGAGCATTGACCATTTTCTTACAGCTTTAAAGTTTCTTTATTGTAGACAGTCACATATTGTAAAAATATATCCGGTTCAAGTTTACTCTGGGAGAAACGACTTCAAAACGAAAACGATTTTTGCCTCTCAGAGATAAGCGCTTAGTGGTCACGTTTTTGTTCCTCAAGGGCTGCAGCGCTACGAAAATTCATTGAAGATTCTATGAGTACATAAGGCAACCAGGCCTTAAAGAAAAACATATTTCGTAAATGATGCAAACGTCTCAAGAACGAAGATTGAAGTATTGAGGGCAACCGGGGAAGTGACCGAGAAGTGGACCAGAAGGACAGAACGCCATTGCCGAATCGAGGAAGCCTTCCACGAAAAAAGGATTATGTTGCCCAACACTTGCATTTTACATCTAATATGCTACAGGATTATAGACTAAATGCTGAATATGCGGAGACTGGGAAAAAAAGGTGTTCCATAAATTGACTCCAGCCCAGTTGAAAATGAAAGTGGCGTATTTTACGTGCAATCTGTGGAATTTTAATCGACAAAAAACCCGCTTGGTCTTTACGGTCGCCATTGACGAGGCACGATTCAGTCTCTATTGCCACCAGGAAAGGAAACGGCGTCACCCTCAAAAGAAATCGGGTTCGATGGCTGTGTTGAAGGGGTACGGACGTAAGGTAGTAAACAAGAAAAGCATACTCTACCATGGACCACCCACTGAAAATGAAGCAGTGACAACAGCCCTCATTTCTCGAGTTTCGAAAAAGGTTTTGGAAGTGTTAGCAATGCAACCAAGAGTACGCAGTCTAGTTACTTAATAACAATGCTAGATTTTTTTTTGCTGTGCTTCAATCACTTCCTTATAGAGCAAAGGATTAGGTAACTTTGACATCAACCCGATAATTCCCCCAATATAGGTCCTAGTAATTACGGAAAATTTAATGCCCTAACGAGGGTAACTGGTAGGCAAACGTATCCCACTACTAATTCACTTCATGAAGCCATAAATTACATGTATCCGACAATTAATGTGCCTCTAGAGGGCAGGACAAAGGGTGGCTTCCCAATAGGCCATCGATTCTTTATTTTATTTTTGACACGCACGAAAAGCTATCTTTGTTACTCCTTGGGTATTGTGACCCATACATTTTAGAAAAATTTTAAAGAAATTGCTTATTGAAAGCGGAAGATAATTTTTTTATATGGTCCTGCCAAAGGCAATGATCAGCCTCCATCCGTTGGGATCTCGTTTAGAATAGTCATAGCACCGAATGTGCAGATTGGACTTGTTAGAACGGTCTGGTCATAGCGGAGATGTCTTATTAGAGATTAGTTCATGTTTAAAATAGACAAGTGGTATTTATTAAAGCTCAGTCACTTTTATTTCAAGCAAAGTATATTTTTTTAGCTAAAAAGTGCTTTTGCTCAAAACTGTCGGTGGCCTCTTCCAGGAAGTGGTAATTTGATTTTAATTGGTCCTTACCATCGAATATGTCGTGTCCTGTGTTTATATAGTCGTCGATGCGATAGCCAAGCCTGTGACTGAAAGAGACCAGGAATCGCTGCTTCAAGTCTTGAGAACGACATGTACTACACAACCTATGTAGTAAATAAAAAAAAGTTATTATTATTATATGCATGATCTATATCTATTAGCAAGGCATGGATCGAAATGTAGCTTTTAGACCATCCAACGTATCCGAAGCGAGATTCTGGAAAGCGATATCTCTGTCTGAGGCAAACGTTTGCCATATGCCCAGAGCGCATGATGGGCCGAGAGCTATTACGACCATATAAGTGACAAAAGCAAATCTGTGTCTATCATTTGGCAATTCTGTTTGCCTGGCACATGCACCATATACGTTAAGTTGTTATTATTAATGTTATTATCGTTATTATTTTTGTATGTATAAATGTGAGATGAACTGTAAGATGTTTGCCTCTGCCAGTTGTGCTGAAGCGTTCTCGCTTTAACTACAAAAAAAAACAAAAAAAAGTACCTTCGCCTTTCAGGTTTTTGTTGTCGAAAATTGTCGTTCAGTTGACGCTTCTTCTAGCTAGGACTGACTATCAATGCTTCAGCTGATTTGGGTTTGTCCGGCTGACTGTCGTCGTCGTTATTGTTTCTACTGTATTGATCGCCTATGCGCGACGCTGACAGCGGTGGTTTATGTAACTGTGATTGTCGTTGTTGCCGTGGACGCCTCTGGTGTTTTGTTCGATTTCCAGAATTTCTGATGCTGGCTGCCAGAAACTGTGTTGAAGCACGTTACGTAAACATGAGTAACGGGCAAAGTCCGAGAGTCCGTAGAGATTTTAAGGAACAACGTGCAACAGTAGCAGCAGCAGCGTGACAACTATAGTGGCTCCCATAATCTTGGCATCGTCGACAGCGGCACTAGGTAGCAATGGAGAGAGTGGTTCTAGCAGCAGCGGAACTTCCATGCTGGAGTTACACCGCTGTAGGCCTTAGCAGCCCGCAAGCAGTCGTCGCCGTTCTTCGTTACGTAAAGACAGGAAAGATTTGAGCGAGAAGGCGCTCGTTCGGCCGCTCACTCACCACTGCGACGACTAGATTCGACTGCAAATGGAGACGGAAGCGAAGACATTTTCCGTAGGGTGAAGTGCATCCGGCTGCCAACCTAGCAAACCAACCAATCGGCAGTTTGTGTTAATAATACGTCGGTGTATGCGTACGTCTCCCATCAGGACGCGCGACTGTCGGGCGGGCACTAACAGAAGACTAATCTGAAAACGCAGCTCAACGAAAAAAAGCAACCTAAAAAAAGAGTAGTAAAAGACGTGACTGAACTACGGAAAGATGGCAACAAATGCTAGTATTAATGATATTTTATTATGTCATGCGGTAGATATGGCAAGTTTCGCCACTGATGCGTACCCGTTTACCATCTCCAAACTGAGAGTCGCCGTTGGCAGAGTGAAGGCTGCTAAGGGAAATTAATACTGTCGGTTTCTAATCAACGTGTAAATTTATTAGGAAGGAATCTATATACCCAGGAAAACACAATGGCTTCCGAATTTCGCGAGCGCGACAGCTACGAGATGTAGAGTTGAATCAGAGCGAATTTATATAGGCGTCTACTGAAGTTTGATGTTTACCAAACAACGCAGTTGAGCTACCTTCAATACTACCAAGTAACCAATATATCTATATGAACCTATTAGATGTCCATCGTGTACGACTCAAGGTAACGGGCGTAATTAGTGATCTGAATTCTTCTCTTCCATCGACATCAATCGTAAACTTACTCCAGCTACGATTTGAATATGATCCAAAATGGAATGAATCAGTACCTCAATTTCCCCTCGAAAACGTGACAAAATTAAGCAAAAAAAAAAAACAAGACAATATTAACGCTATGTCTAACGTGCAGGTTCTAGGGGTAACTAATATTATTTTAGTTACATTTGTAACTTATTTGGCACTCCTTTTGCCCAAGTTGAAGGCAACACTTCTGGATGTTACATCTGTCTTACTAAACGCGTATTCTGCATAATCGCAAAGATTTTGTAAACACTTCTCGAGATCAGATTCTTTCCAGCGTTGCTGATTCCCAACGTAGTATTAACACTCACGTGTTTATCACTGTCTTTCGAGATAATAAACGTGCAGGCGTTACTACCGTTTGTCTTATCAAACAATCTTAGAAACGGTTTTTTAATTTCGCTTTTTGAGGGGGCCACTACTGATGTTGTAAATCACTAATGTTTTTAAATAAAAAAAGTTTTTCGATTGTGCTATATTAAAATAACTTTTTATACTTCGAAAATGGTGTTAAAGATCATGTTTAACGTTTGATCCGAAGCTGAAATAGACGCAGAGTACGCGCATTCAGACACATCTGAAGTAATTGATTTATGGCTTTGTCGCGAGTTTATGTACCTGCACTTCTATAGACAGGGCAGCTTGCTCGTTCGCTATTCCCTTGCGTGGCTGACTGCATCGGGAGACGTCGACACCTTCGTGTATTAGAAGATTTGACATGTATGATGAAGACATCGAGATGTTATCAAATTGCCAGAAACGCCGCGCTTGACTTCAATATAAATAACGCCAGCATCTTTAGTTAGAGCGGGAAGCGGCTTTTTTTTCCCCTGAAAATAGGTGATTTACAGCAAATCGATAGGTCGTTAGCCTATCTTAAGCTTGTTTTTGTGTTGAAAGGTAAACAAAGTGAATAAGTTTTCGACTTGAAATGTTGATACAGTTAGTAGACACAAAAAGATGACAGACTAATGAGTCGTACTTCAGATTAAGCAGACATTTCTGGAATTGCTAAATAACAACACTCATCGTTGAATTATAGTATCTTGCACACTTCTGTCTGGTACAGGTTTCAATACGTAACCTAAGTTCATTAGTATTAAAGTAACGTTGAGCCAAGTTAAGAGAAAGACTATACATCGAAATCTATCGCCTAATATCTAATTTACTATTCAATATATATCTATAACTTGGTTATATACATCAAACTGCTAGATATACGACGTGCGGTGACGCTGCGTAACAAATAGGGCCTTGTTTACAGTTTGCTAGTAAGGTCTAACCCTAATCGATTTCTTCAATCGAGGGAAGTGCAGCTTAGCGCCTTGTTTAAATCTATTATATATATAGATTATGAATTACAGTAGCTAAATCTGCAATGTAATTGTCTGATATTTCTTAAATTATAGCTCTTATAACAGAATTCAAGACAAAAGTAGATATCCGCGTTATTTTTATTTGGCCTGGATTGGGCATTGCTGGTGCATGCTGAGGGCCTTCGTATAATTCTATGGCGCATTTACCATCTCATAACAGAAACCCACATTTTGACCGGTTACAAGCAAGCCCTAAACCTTTTTATTTACTGAGAGTCGAAGCCTGATATAGCCCAAAGTAGTGCCAGATTATGTTATGTAAAACTGGATTACAAATTAACAAACTGGCTCGATAAATGAATTAGTCTAGTTAGGTAAACAGATGTTTCAGTTCCTTTCACACCTACAGCGTTTAAATATCGATGCACAAATATACTTATAGGATATCTTCTCGGCTGTACTTTGTTCTGTACGTGTTACAGCTGATCCGTGACTGATCATATTATAGATCAGTCTATCATCGGTGGGCTCTTCTTTCAACATCTATTTTCGCTAACATTATATCTACTGAACGCTCAGCGTAGTCGTTTATCCAAGGCCATCGTCGAGGGATATACAGGGTATTAATTCTCTGTTGTGCCATATCGATCGACGCCCAGCTCGATACGATAACATAACTAAGTGAATATTTGATTAGATCTTTGTGTTTATATTTGATCGTGTTGTTTGCCGTCTTACTGCTTGTCGTTTTTGTCTCGGTTCGTCTGTTGCATTAACAGATGGCTTCTCTACGCTTCCTATCTCGTTTACAGCCTATAGTGTCTCATTCCGGCAACACCCATGCCTGCCCAGCAACAGCCTTTTTAGGTAGGCCCTGTAAAAACACCACCGCGCTGTCTAGCACAGACATCTACTCAGACACTACGCACAAGTAAGCCCATATGGGTAAGTAACGAATAAGTGTCTTCTTGCCTTTTCACGTCCGCTTCTATAGGAAGAATAAGCTGTCACGCTTTATAATATCATGCCAGCAATTCAAATACACAAAATCTAACTATTCGCTGGAAGTCGCTAGCAATAAAGCAATGCCTTGTGTGGGCGTACAAGCCAATCTTGATTGATTAGGACTGTGAACTAATTTTTTAGTTGAAAGAGAAAACATTGATTATGAATAGAAACGTGTGAAAGATCTAATAATTAAGAAAAGATTAAAAACACTTCACTTAATAAGACTCTCAAATAAGTTCTCAGGCTAAAGGGC
The DNA here is from genome assembly GCF_002443255.2 of Varroa destructor. Classification (NCBI taxonomy): domain Eukaryota; kingdom Metazoa; phylum Arthropoda; class Arachnida; order Mesostigmata; family Varroidae; genus Varroa; species Varroa destructor. The sequence continues at coordinate 33,592,906 of NW_019211454.1, forward strand.
AGATCTCTTTGAGAACACTAACTTACTGGATGCAGTTGTCTCTTAAAGTTTTGTTGCATTAATAGCCACGAAGAGAAAAATATTATTATGCAGTCTTTAAAATGCCATTCGATGAAAAATAAATAACTTATTTGGTAAAGATCGACTGTTTCGAAATTAGCTTTCTTACCGCTCTCATACATATATATATTTGCTTGCTTCTCCAACCAGCTACTGGAGTGACTGAAGAGGTGCCCTAATCTGAACTGGCTTGATATCTGCCGACAAAATGTCCTGGTAGGGTGTTATAAATTTGTGCGAAAAACGAAGGAAGGTAACTTTCTAATAATAACAAATACGCAGTATTGTGTTAATGTTTGTCCGTGAAGTAACATGATTATGCTGCACTGTGTCCGACATCACCTAGGTTCCAGCAACAGTAATGGTTTACACTGTCCGACCCATTAAGGCCGTGTCGAGAGACCAGCAGGACCTTTTACATTACGCTAGTAGCTCGACAGGCAATGAATCGTCGACAAATATCAATGTTTACTCTTTATGCTTTTATGACATAGTGCCGTTTCGATTTTGCGCGAAGCCATAGGACTCTTAAGTGTGGCTATGGCCATATACCTGTCGGTGAATCATGTTTGCGCGGTAAATTCAAATGGTTGTGCGTTTACAAATATCTAGCTCGTTGGTCTATCGGCAAGTTGTCGTTTGTGTGGCAGGAGCAGCATCTATATAAGTGAAAAGGTGGGAACGTGGCTATGCGGTACCATCGGAACACCGCTACCACTCGTAATACTTTTATAGCAGGCGTTATAGAATGATACCCATAGCTTCTGCAGCCTCTGTTCCTGTCAACGGGGCTGTGCTTACGGTTGACTAATACGATTCTAATAACATCTCAATTAATCGATATTTATTCAGCGGTGGCAAGCAGACACTAAATGAAATGCTGATGGTATCAGTAATGGCCGCACGCAATGCAATAACGATAGACGAACTTTGACATACTTGGATTGTTCCGCGGAGATAACATTACCCAATAAGAATGATGCCGAGACAACAAATACATCACTGTCCTATTCCATATATCAGCATCGACATCTTACGTGTACTGACAATCAACGACACTATCGTAACCGCCGAACCCAAACACTCTGCCAATCTAAATAGAATTAAGACCTAAAGTGAAATATTGATTTTTAAGGACACGAAATATAGAGACTGAAATTTTAAAATATTTTACTGTACCTATGTAGGTGCATTCTGGCTATCCACTGAACTCTGTTTTTTGAAAATGTCGATTTCGAACAGACTGTGGCCTGATGAGGCCAGGCTGAAATGCATTGCCGGTAGGGATCGCAACGATATTAATGCTAATCAGATGTAACAGAGCGCGTGGAGGTTTGTGTACACAATTCCGATCGTTCCAAAAAGCCGTTAAGCCACGGCCTAGGCCTAACAGCGTTACGGCTGCTTTTATTCAGTCAGAGTTTTTCATTTTAACCACCCTTCACATTTTCCATCATTTGAATATCAGCTACGAAATTTCCAATGAAGTCGGTTATGTAAAGTCTGCTGAAGGCGCTTCGTATCTGAAGAAAGAGATGAGACGCTAGTTTTGGCGTTGTGGATCTCGTCCTTTTTAAACGTCACTAAATAATTGTTACTACTCGACACAAAGTACCAGCAGCTAAAATAGGCTGGTACGCACCCATGATAAAACCTAGCGTTTATAGGTAGCCTATATAAATCGAGATAAAAGATAGCTGCCTAAACGGCTATCCATTTTTTGAAGTAGCATTTGAGACGCATGGTCAACACTCGTTCCATTCGAGATGCCAGAAATTATACTTCGTACGCACTGAAATTACGTGAGTTACACTATGCCGAAAGCGTTAAATACGGTAAAATGTTAGTCAATTGTTCCTTACTCTGCCCAGTGATTACCTACACTACTACATTCGATTAAAAGAGTAGTTTTACTTCTGCTGACCGATATGGGTAAACATTCGGGAACGATAGAAAGGCGTTCCGCTGAATGTGGGAGTGAGTAACTCAGATGCTAACATAATTACGTGTTTGGGTGTCAGATCTTAGACTTTGTACATCTGCACTTCTATATCGTATTCATATTAGTGTAATAATGTCCTACGATGACTTATTTTACCTCTGCTACGCTGAGATATCGTGGGACTTTCTGGCTGTGCTCCTTCGTGAACAGGAAGCGTCGACTGTGAAAGATGCCGTACACGAATTTTAGCCATTTTAATAAGGAAAACTTGCAAGAAAGGAAGTGCGATATAGCTAACTGAAATAATTAGACGGTGATATCCGATGCATGTTATCTGACTATCCGTATAACAGCGATACTGTCAAATGGAGTGAAGTAACGAGCTTTTTGAAGTTGTTCCTCAGCCGTAACGTCATTTCGGTATTAGACCCTGGATCCCCTTACAGCGCCCAATCGTTTACGTCGTTCTCTACATGGCCATGCTTCCATCAGATCCGTTAACAAAACGAAGCTAGCAAAATTGAAATTTCTAAACATTATTTTTTTCAAGTCAGTATGAAGTAAAACGCGCATTATATTAGATAGAAATAAAAGTTCATTGTATATATAATAAGACCCTTCTCTATCATATGCCAAATATGACATTGCTCAAGGGCAAATACGGTATGGTGAAAATCTTATCAAAGTAGTAACATCTAACGTCGTCTTTTATTAAGTGTATAAACAACCATATTCATACCAGTCTTTCTTAAACACACTTTAGCGAAAGATTTTTCCTGCTAATTAGGAGGAGTATTTGGCTAGCGATGTGTGTGGAGAAATAAAATGTACAATTAAAGTACAAGTTAGCTTTAACAGAGAGTTACCTAAACGTCAAGTTAATATGTTATAAGAGTGTCAATTTTTTTCATAGAAAAGTCCCGTTTTGCTAGTCGAATACGTGAAAAAAAGATTAACTGAGTCGCTATTTGAAAAGAATTAAAAAAGCTTCCTCTTCCGGAAAGAGCTTACCATTAAAATATCCGTTTGCCGAAGGCTGCCGCTCACTAGCTCTTAGCTTGCCTATGGTCACTTCGATTATAAGAAACACGACAAGATGCATACAATTGATACCACGTACAACCGTACATCACCACAAAGGTATTCCATTTTGTTTTTTTCTGTTCTGAATGCATCTAGCATCTAGTACAACTAACATAGTACGAATGGAAAATGTGTCGCTTTTCAAGTACCACTTTGAAGCCATGTTCTAGGAAAGAATAGAGTAATACTTACCTTGCTCACGGCGAAGTACGCAGCTCAATGCCCCGAAACAAAGTTAGCATTAGGGTGCCACTTCAGGAGAAGAGGGACCCTTAGCGCGAAAGACTAGTAGTTCTGATCTGACATGGCCTTCAAAATTGGCACCTACTGTAAATTAGTTCACCGCCTTATTTCATCCCATTTAACCGCAACTTTTAAATTAAGCCAAACTAAAAAACTACAACGGGTCATGTCATGTGATGATTTAAATTATGTTTAAGTTTTTTCAGTATATTTAGTATTTGCGATCATTTAAAGTACTTATCATTTCGTAGTAAAACGTAAATAATATTTAAAAAAAATACTTACTGGACGATTTGCTGGATATATTGCACGTGAGTACATCTGGCTACTCTTATAAGATCACCAAATCATCATCAGAAAATCCCAAAAAGCGGTGTTAAACAACAATGGCCTAGAGTGCCTACCAAGTCAGCCGCTTGGTCGCTTAAAGCCTTATAAAGCGAGGCACAGATGTGCAACCACAAGCAGCAATCGCTCATGTATAAAATGTTTGGCCTTTTTTCGGTTGCTTTAAAGGTAGCCAGTGGCTTACGGTTACTTTCATGGATATGCAGCATGTAGCTTTCAGCCTCGGCTTAGAAAGTACACAGAACTGCCGATTACACCCCCTGCTAGTATAAAATCGGAAGACAGCCTCGTTCTTTAAACTGTATTTGCTAAACACTAGCAATAGTCGCATAAACTTATCGTAGGTAGCCTGGCGTGTAGGTGTTTCCTTCTAAAGGATCACCGGGGCGTTACATATAATCGCATATTTTCAGGACACGTGTGGTTGACGACGGGCATCGGCAAGAAGCGGCTTTGCCGTCGATGCTCATGTAATGTAATACGTGCGCTCCCGCATGATCGGCACAAGTAAGTTGATTGCGGACATATTGAAATAACAAAACAACGACTACTGCAACATAGTTTAGCTTTTACAGCTATAGGTGTAACGTACTTAGGCTGCGAACGTCGAGGAAGAGAGCGCTGGTCCTTTTCGACAAACAAAACTAGACATAAGTCTCATTTACGTTCGGCCTTATGTCGGAACCCTTACGTTGTCATGGCTGCTCAGGTTGGCCCAAAACACGTCGATACCATTCATAGATTTGCAGTGCTATGTTTTCTTTCTATAGTGTTATGTTTCTTTTTTATTCTATAACATGCCCATTGCTATTCTTCGTTCGTCAAAAAGCAGATTATTTTAGTATGGCTACTAATGTTGTAACGAACGGACCGTGTATTCAGAGCTAAGGCATCCTTACGTAAAATGAAATTACAGGTAAAGATACAGGCATATATAGACGTGCTGCCGAAACGTTCGTGCAGTGTCCCCTCCCTCAGTTTCTACGATGCGTTATGACGCCTGAAGGCAACGACGACAAGTTTCTTTAGAGAGGACGTCCTGGCCATAACTTGCTGAGTACTGCTTCTTGTGCGCTGAAGTAAAGCTTGGCTGACATTCGTTCATTGCCCTTTAGTCCTAATGTGAATTTCTTCGTTTCGAATGCCCTCACTCTATCATCACAATCAGTATTGTCATCGCCAGCACTGCACTGCCTTAATCGTGATTTTGATTCTTTTTCGTTGCCGTAATCGCTTATGCCACACGCAGCGCCTTTGTCGCTTTCAGCTTGCGGAGACTCGGTGAGCGCTTGCTGTCGCGCTACAGCGGACATTTATTCCAGCTACACTCAACTGACGAACGACATCGATGATGGCAGTGGTCTAGCAAGCTTACTCACATCAAAATCCGGCAAAGATTGGGGTCAAGCATCGATCGAACAGGGCCTGCGGAGTCACCAATTCAATAGTGATTGCCTACGACCACATAATAAAGCACAATAACACACACGAATAACAGCATACAGAAGCACATATACAAAATGAACTATCTCAACCACATATACATATTTTGTTGTATGTACGTTGCGAAATTGGACGAAAGCTATCTCAAGCTATTGCAATAGAGGAGTTCTAGGATTTAAATGTTATGCTTTCTTTTAGCGGCATTAGTGCTCAGAGTTGTGGCCATCTTTTTATTTAGATTTTGCATTGTTGCTGGTGTGGTTCATCGAACGAAAGAAAAAACTGAGCCTGGGAATCTAACGAAAAAAAAGTCGCGAATCAGTGGAAAATTTTACCTAAGAATAACGAAATGGCCTATTTTCGTTTCCTCGATAATGAAGACAGTTCCCTATGCTTTGTATACATATGAGTGGTAAAGAACGTTGCAAGATTCAAAGTTTTCAAGATGGTGCTTGTGGCGTATAGAGGAGGAGCGTATAGGCACATGTGCATTTTGCAAACGGAAAGTATAAGTTGCGAGTTGTCTTACTGCCCGTCAACGATACCGGACAGTTAAACGACTTCATGTTAAAGTTACGGTCAGTAACTTGTACGAATATATCACGAGAAAAAGAGGACATCAAACTCGATAAATATGGCAGTCGTCGTGGGGACTTTAATTGGGGAAAAGCAGAGGATTGCTGCGAAAACAGATATTCAAGACCTGGCCACAGAAGCGATGTCGGACCGTGGATAATATATGTTGGACTAGCTTGGAAGACTGACCCCATTTCGAGACGTGCGAAAAACTGTAATTCTTTTTTAAAATGCTGAAGATATTTTGTAAATAAATTTTCCCGTAACGTACGAAAAATTTAACTGTTTTCATATTTGCTTAGTATTGATTTTTTTTTCATTCTTAAGTTAAATTTCGCCGATCTGTGAAGTGATAGGGTTTATGCAACGAACATTTATGCTGCTACTCTACTGCGGCTAAATCGGTATTGAACTTCAAAAGTATGATCGAGCTTGATATTCATCCATTCTCTTTAATAAAGCCTTCGTAGATAAATTGAGGCAAGCCTATTCCCCTACTGAGTGCGGTTCTTTAGAAATTTTTCTTAAACGTGGTCTTCCTCTACCTCACTTTTCGCCTGCCTGATACTACGCGGGTATATTCTGCCAATTGTCTGAGCTCATACGTGTAAATAGAGGTATGCATTATTACTCGTTCAGATTTTTCCGATTTCTCTTCCTTATCGTTGCTTCTCTGTGGATTCTAAAGGCACCAAATATCTGAGGCTCTCAGAATACGTTTCTACGCATCTCGGACGGCACATGATCGCCAGTGTTGAATAGAGCTCTATTGAAAGCGCAACCATAGACCATGGACTTAATTTTACTCTATCATCCATCCCCAATATTTTGAAGAAACAAGCACCTCAAGAATCTCAATAACCCGTACGCAACTCTATTTTAGTTTAATGTAAACATATAGAACGCATTCCGATATATAGGTGCACGCCCAAAATAGCCGTCGATCTAGCTCGTACATAGATCAACGTTTGCGCAGCAACACTAGCGACAATGAATAGCAATTCAATGTTTGCCCCACTCAAGTCCCTTTTGTCGTACATCTATCGCGTGCTTGAAGTTGCCAATGAAAAAAGAAAAAAAATCAGGTTCCTTCGGCTATCTATCTGTGTAAACTGTTTGTGCGCATCAGTAGAACTAGCAACAGCGGTTCTGCTGCGATAGCTGTAGCTTTCCGGCTGAAACTATCGATAACAGTCACCACGTCATTTTTTTTCTTTTTGTATTATTTCTACTTCAGTCTATAGTAAGTCGATCTCCAGTCAGTCACACCAACAAGTAGCATAAGCAAGGCGCGCGCTGGTCGCTACAGCATCCCCAATACACGCATAGGAAAACGGCGGCCATAGCAAGGATGCGCTAGGAGCAATATTGCAATAGGGCATCGTGGTCGTCCAACAGCGGACGTCATGGCCGCGGTAGCGACGGCGACAGTTGTCATTATCACGGTAACAAAAGCCAACAGCTCTCGTTTTTTCGCGAATGAACGAGGGACGATCGACTTCTTGTTGCTGTCGTTTGTTCTTTTGCTCGCTATATCTTTTACTTTTGTGCTTGTTATTGTTGCATTTATCTTTGCCGTTGTCCTCAACGTTAGTGAAGTTGTACTACAGTAGATATTCCTGCTTTTCGGCTCTAAGCGTGGGGGCGATGATAACGGTGGTTCTTTTTTTTGACTCAAATTTCCACCGACGACTTCAGTCTATCAACAATTACTATCAGCAGCAGCGGCAGGTTCTATCCGCACGCTGTGATAAATGCGTTGATCTACCCTTCTATTAGGTTAGTTCGTTCGCTGTCTGCCAGCCGATCAAACAGCACGTTCGTAGCAGGTCGAAGGGGCAAGAAGAAATAGGGTGGGCAGCAACGACCCCGATGACGTTAATTTAGATGCGGCTGCGGCATCCGCAGCTGTCGGTTACGCCGCATTGACAAGCGGGCGTCGTCGTGACAATCATAGACGCAAAAACAATTGTCATGTGTGCCCATCACAGTCATGATGCCCCAAGCAAGCCTCCTACCTTTGATTGCGCATAAACGAAAAGGTTATTTGCTAACAGGCCTGGAAGAGGTATAGTCCAAGCATTCAAGCAGGCACATGCTATCAGCAGAAGTTATGAAATAACTATAGAGATAACAACTTTCTATCTCTTTGTGTGTTTAAATTTTCATTTGAATTATGCATTATATGTCAGTCTGACACATCTCGTGCGGCATAGCTCCCGTATTGATCCATAAGTTATTACAGGATTTGTTCAAGGGCTGTGTTAGAATGATTGTGATGACCGTTCGCTTAAAGGAAAAGACGATGTAATTATGTTTCAATGTAATAGGTTTTTTCTTTTGCTTCTATTCGAGTTGTCCTTTTCTCGTTGCTATTGTTGCTTAAAATAACTGCCGTAGGATTATCTAGTGTAGCGAGGGGGGTGCTACAATAGTGTAGATGAATCGCAGGGCCTAAAGCGTATAGGCGAAGTGCTTTTTCTACGACAACTAGCCAAAATCGCATTGTTACAAACCATTTTTATGCGCTCTTGTTAAAATACATTTATATCGACCCCCCAAAGCACTTGTTTGCGTTCATACTCTATACATAACGTAAGCATTTCCGTTTGTTCTTTTCGACTTGTTTCTTCGATGACAATTTCTAAGTGTTGATTACGTGTCCAGCATGAAATACCCCATTCACTTACTGATATCAATAGAAACAAATAGAAGGCATGCATAAAGGGGCAAAAAAGCGCCAATCATGTTTAAGGACGTTACCTTACTGCTCGCTCCTTTCCTGAATTCATTGTTGGTGTCCGTATGCGGTCGCTCGATCAACTTGTGGATATTGTATACATGCACACCGTAATGCCGTAGGTGTTTTCACCTTGGACTTACGCTTACGCCTTCTAACAGCATTAGATGTATACATTTGTGGTGGTATTTAGCAGCTGGAGTTATATTAATAGTAGTTAAACACAAAAGATGGCAAATGCTCTGATGAATACCTAGGATCGGCCAGAACGGAATTGCCAGAAAAAAACCCAACTGTAATAGCGGCATCAGTAATGGACAAATCACTTACACATGTAGAACAGCGTGGCAAGTGAACTTTCGTATGTACATATAATATAATGGATGGTTGTATCTGCGGCTATCCTGTAACGCAGAGACGATGGTAGGGCAACAGTTGCAGTTTGCCGTCATCATTTAGCGTCGTATTTTTAAGTGAAATAGCACGGATGTGGGAGTGCGTGATGGACTGCCCGTCAATAAGGAAGGAGCAAAGCGCGAGGAGGGCCACATTAACTTAGAAGTGCCGAATAGGCAGCAGCACAGAAACAAGTAGGTAGGACAGTGTCAAATTAGGCCTATCTAGTACAGCTCAGCCGAACTGCATTGAAGGATAGCGCAGCGAGCATAAAGCATGCTCGATGGACGGGCTGACTTTCGTCCGCTCATTTGAAGTACTTGTAGTTGTTGACGGCAGTGCCGATGACGGTTGACTCTGATGCTACAGAAGTTTTTGCGTAAATCGTGGCACTACCCTCGCGCACGAACGTCACTATCAAAAGGAACTGCTGACTCAGCTGCCATCTTGCAAATGCTGCTAAGGCTGGTAGCGGGGTGTGAATCATCCAAACCTAGCCATTGCTGGCAAACATTGCTTCTACTGCTATTTCTGCGGCTGGTGGTACACGCGATGAAGAAACAGTAAGGCTATGTTGAAAGGCAATAGTCTAATGTTAGGGACTTCCTGTCATACAGCTCTAGTAGATCAACTGCTTCGCCGACGCGCCCAAAGCACGATGGCGCGTCCGATCGTGGAGGATTCCACTTGTTTCTAGCTGCTGCTGTTGTCGATAAATTTGTTGTTGTGGTTGCCGCGAGTGATGACCAAAATGATGTCTAAACGACGCTCGCAGATCGCGACGACGGTCGAAGCCGACGGTGGAAGCGATAACAGCGATCAGTTCCACAGGAAGGCGGTAAAGAGCAACGATAGCGACGAATTTGGATGCGCTGGCCAACAACGGCAACAATGAAGAATTTTCCGGCAGGAGGGAGGTAGAGAGAAGCCGAACATTCTGCTGATGAAGACAACGAAGTCGATGATGATGATGATGATGGCGGCGGTTATGATGGCGGTAATGAAAAGAACAACGTATATCAACAATGTAACGATAAATGTCAACAGAAATGTGGGCGGAATCGTCTGTTGATTCAATCATCGCTTATATTTCTGTTTGAGTTTCTCTTAAGGGTATCGTTTGCTGCCAATTGCTTGAGGATACCGAGATTTGCCAATAGAAATTGTCAATGGCAATCGTCGTCGCCTTCATCGGTTCTAGACGATGCCACTTTTAGGTTGCATAGCGAGGTGCTTTCGATCTTTGCCGGCTAAATACGTGCTGTGTCCACGATACCTCGTGCATCAACCGTGTGGCGACAAGTCGTACCACTTAACTGATTGCTACAATGCTCAAGCCGAATATAACACAGTTTAAACTTTACGCGTATTCATGCATAAACTTTCTTCAAGTTACAATATTGCGTTCAGCCTTAACAATGAGCATGCGGTAACGCTTAACCTTGCAGAATTCTACATCGTAATAGACTGTTACTGGTCGTAACATTTCTTGGACAACATTGGAACAATCTCTCGTTGTATTAGAGATATTTTTCGCACCAATCTATAACTAGCGTCGCTGTGTCAAGAGGATATCTTACAACAATACCGGGTACGAGCTTTTTCTCAATGCCCTCGACTTATTACATGATGACTCTCCTTCTAGTTAGGCTAAGAGTTTTCAATTTGCCCTTATCGATCGTGCAGGAAGTTCGATGGTATTTTGTATGAATTCAAATATACAATATATATAACATGATAAATGAGTTTTCTAAACTGGCACGAAGTGTATCTATCACCGTACAATCTTAAAACTTCATGAGCGTGATATGAATTAAATAACTCAATATATTTACCGGTGAGTTACTTGCGGCCTTGAAAGATGATAGACAGACTAAGATTTTATGTAATATTTACCCCGTGAAGTTCTCCGGAAGGCCGTGCACTTTGAGTCCTCAGTACTGAAGCCATACAAGATAAAGGTTTTGAAATGCAGCTTAGGAAATAATGCTAATAGAGCATCGCGTGTAGCTGAAGCCATTACTAAACAGTGGAGTGGTATATCTGTACGAACTGTCAGAGTTAGAACAATGATAGAGTTGTATTTTAATAATCAAACAAAGTGATTTAAGAAACTTTATTTGCCCCGAAAGACGGATGAACGTGCTAAAATTTTAAACAGAACTGCAGCAGAACTCTAAATTTTGCTTATTCTCTCACTGAGTTGATTGTATACATTCGGTACTAACTGCTCCGCTGTGTTCTATAATTGACCATTCTGAAAAGATTTGCTTTAGTCATTTATTCGGTAACTTAAATAAAACGTCGTATTTTGATAACTTATTCTGTGCGTATTAACATGATTCGCGCTGATCGGATTGTTGTGTGTCCGTAAACTACAAGTCGAGTCGAGGGATTACGACGGAAAATAATGACAAGTATTTATTTGCCCCTTTTTCTATCCTGCCCTTCGTCTTCACTAAACGTACACTCATAATGTGGTACATCTACAACTGACGCATTTATACTTCAAGAGTTGTATTTTGTTTCAACAAGATGCACGGACGAATTAAGTATTTTCACTAGTATTATATATTCTCGTAGGGTTTCTGATAAAAAATAGATTTTTTTTCAGGATATTTCGTGTATCATTACGAAAACTAATGGATATCCAATTCGGCTAGACTAATCCTATTATAGCATCGAGTAGCAAGCTCATGTCGTGCGCAAAAAACAAGCATAATTTTGCGTTTCAATTTTTTTCATATTTGTACATATACACACTACCCCAATTTCACTTCTTTTCTACATTTAAGTTGCTTTTTAACCGTTGTTTCCCGCTCGTTGCGGCCAAACTTGTCCTGCCTGGACCTCGATGTCGTTGTTTGCCTGCCTTCGTTGTCGCTTAGTGCCCGTCTTGTTCGTCGTTCTGGTCAACGCCTTCGTCTATTTCGTTTTTTTTTTTGAGGAACGTACTTCAGCCGTTGCTTCGGCGTCGCACGGTGTCTACAGCTTCGCAGAATCTTTTCACTTTTGATGAAAATCTCAAAAAAGTACAGAGGTAAGGCGACGACGAGACTGTTTGGGTCCGTCTTTCATCGTTGGCAGACGACAGAAACAGAACAACGAAACTACGGCAGTACATAGGGTTGACAATGGAAACGATTCTACGGCGAAGTGAGTTTAACGCCTACGCAGGGAAGGACAAATACAAGGCTGGCACTGGCATAATGCTCTAGCGATAATGATCTATTGATTTCATTCTTACCCTTTTTCTTGTTGTTTGGATAACTCAAAGATGACGCTTCGTCGATATCGCGATAGAGATACCTACGCATGGCGGCTTAGAAACGTCTTAGAAACGATTGAAACGTTCGCGTTTACGACGTTATTTACTCGTGCGTGTCATGATAAAGGCTTAACTTAAAAAAAAAAACTACTATTTGTTTTGTTGCAGCTTTATTGTCGATCGTTAAAGCATCTTGAGATAGGTTACGTGCCATTGTCACGAGACCGCTGGGTGTGCATTAGTCGTATCTGCGATAGAAAATAATTGACAGCTAGCGAAAAGCACAGATATCTTTGAGAAACGATGCACAAAAAAAGCGTTACTATAACATAATGCCACGTAACTGCATTCAAAAATATATCTAGATATATTTGAACAAATCTGGATTTTTTATGTGTTAATAATAGGTCTAGTTCTAGGCTGTGCACTGAAGGTACAGTTCCTCTACTGTCATTTAGCATGCGAACAGGCCTAGGGCATTTTTACCAGCCAACGCCAACAACGCATGATTTGGGAAGCGGTTACGCCGCAGTAATACGCAAAGCGAACATTGCTTCGGTCTGAAAAAGATAGTAGGGTGCTTCCGTAGAACAGATTTTACTGTTAAAAACAATCTATCCATACCTCAGCCGTTTAATCACTGCACATAATATATAATAAGTCGAAATTATAATATGTCAATGGTTTAATTAAGAAAAACTCATACTGAATGCCCTTTTGGCATACTTTGTAACAAACTGCTATATCGAGATATAGTTCTGTCTAGATCAATCTGTTTGGATAGTTATGAGGCATATAAATTACCACAGATTTCGTATTGCTAGTTTTTCTGTGGGGTGCTCATCGGGGGACGAGTCGGACCTCTATTTGCATTGTTGTTATAATAGTAAAGAAGAGTGTTGAAATTATGATCTAATATATCATGATCGTTACCGTTAAAATCATTGATTTGTCATCAAAATCAAGTGCGACCATCGCACGAGAGAATCTATGCTTCCAAAAAAACGATGAATTGGCTGTTTAAACATAACTGAATTTTGTATTTGGCGGTTTTGCCTTTTTTGGAACTCCTACGTTGTGGGCAGAAGTCATTTTGGTTTTACCAATATATTCTGATTGCTGATGGCGAGATAAAGATAATTCCGCACTAGAATAAAAGCCATGCCAAATCTATTAGCGACTCCGTAATCGGCAAGCGTCGAATTATATGTGTACGTATAAATGTGTTTATTTACATGTTACATGTTTATATATATCCTGCACTATATATTACAATAACTTTTGGCCCGATACGAGCTTCAAGCGGCACTATCCACATATATATATCACGGTAACTTCAGTCGTCTGGGTACCAGACAGAGTCTTCTAAAGTTTACCCAAATAGTTTAGACGTTTCTTAGTAACCGAAGTTTTACTTGCTTTTTATTCATAGCTTATTTGATAAAGAATCTTATGTCTTTCAAAAAGCATGGATAGTTATCTATATATCTAATATATATGTGTCATTAGCGTTATATCACAAAGATGACAAAACAAAACATTACGGTCTGTGTCCGTGTAGACCCATTCATTGGATTAGATCTAGTTTGAATGCCAATGCCATAGTATCTAGAACAGATTGGACTATTGGATAATAGGTCTAAACCTATCTCCAGTTCCTGATTCGTATCTACTGTCTCGTTACCGCACGCAAAACCGAATCGAGTTTCCGTTACGTGTGCGAACTTGGAATTATTTCGAAACAAGATAAAATAACTAACATAATAATAACAAAATAAAAGATCTTTCTCGGTACTATTAATTGAGTATCACGTAGCATTTCAATCGTATCTCAATGTGATATCCATCATTATAAGGCAAACCTTATACTCTTATGTGAAAGGTCTTTAGATTGTAGCTGTCCAGCCTGATGGTTTCATAACTGGAATCCACAGCATTCTGTACCCTTCTGATGTAAATTTCGCAGAATTTTATCTGTTTTTCGTTTACCCGCTAGACTGTGTTGCATAAAGTTGTCTGCTTTAGAACCTGTTTACGTTTGGTGTTCACAATTAGAGCAAACAATACAGTTTGTACCGGCTGCAATGTACTTAGCGTTAGTGCTTCTTTCTACCCTATATA
>NW_019211454.1:33607225-33678516 GCF_002443255.2 Varroa destructor
AGCAATGAATTTGCTTTGAAAGACAAACGGTTTATTCCGAACGATCACTACCAGCGTTTCCCTACGTTCTGCTGAGAGCAGACGTGTGAGAAGTCGTCTACAAGCATAAAAAGATATACTTTTTACTTATATGATTAATAAATTGTTGTTTTGGCTATTTTCAACAAAGCGAAACAACAAAAAGAGTTCTGCAAAATACGAATACGTAGCAACCCTGCCAGCATCGTGTTGTAGTGGTCTAAGGAAAACAAACGGAACTTGAAGTAAATTTCAAAAAGAGACTAATTTTTTATTCATAAAAATAAAATTATGTAAGAACAGATATTTGCCTGCTATTCAGATAATTTATCGTTGCATTTTTACGTGAAAATAATTCATTTAGAAGTAAAAGGCCTGTAGAGTCGTTTCTCACATAGGGCAAAACTGCTTAGTAATAAGTATACAAATAGTACTGATTTGGAATAAAGAATATCAATGTCCTCTCCATCTACGTTGTTTGTGGGAACATAGCGATGACTGTCTCTTCCATCTTCGTTTTGGCTAAAATAATTAGATTTTTTATGCTATCCATTAACCATAAACCCCGTTACTATTGGCTAGCATCCGGCTGACTTCCGACTTGTTTGCCTTGCTGAGGGCTGAAGAATGAAACGCTCTTTTTTTTGTTTATCGTCAGATGAGGTACTAGCTTGGCTCTCATATTTGTTCAAAATTTACTGCAGAAAAGGCTGCCAACCTTTACACTTTGCCATTGCAGGCGCGTACCATTACAGAGAGCCAGCCGAGATTTCAGATCGATTGCTCCATTATGGTTCTACGGTTAGATTAAAAAAGCCAAGTTATATGACTTTTTTTTTCTTAGTGCGCACGAGAGAGATATTCGCATTGTCATGAAATAGAGAAGACAGCTCTTGTTGGTCCACCTCAATAACTCTTTACTGATTTGTTCAACTTGAGAGGGGCAGAATTGGCCTGCATGATGAATCAACATGACCATCCCAATGACAACCAAATACTACACTAAATCTTCTTTACAAAATGACTCGAATAGTGGGTACGTGCGTAGTATTTAAGCAAAGATTAATTTTAGCAGAAAGACTTAATAATGCATTTTTTTCTATAGCCTTATTTTTCTACGTCTAGCAGTCTGGTTGATGATCAGGTAACTATGGTCACTTTTCGATACCATAACGGCTGAACTCGATAGACCGAAAATGAGGATTCGGTATGTCTAGACATAAAGTTTCCTACGTCATGGCGAGAACACGATATATTTCGATGAAGAAACAGATTACTAGATAATTATGGGTTACGTTTTACGTAATATTATTTACGCACGAATGTGACTGAACCTAGAAACGAAAGGGAAGACCCCATGAATATAGCAACGAGACCTTCACAAACATGTTTCTATTAATGTTTGAAGTTCTAAACCCTGGCTGCTTCTTGGTCGAATAGCCAGATGTCTAAGAACGGCGTCTTGGTAAATCTGGCTTCGAATAGCTCGTTATAAATTGTGCCGCGATCTTATATTGATACATGCTTGCATTGCTAACTTTAATAATGAATTTAATCATTTAGTTTGTGTCTGTCTGATAAACGTGAATTACTTCTAGCCATACATTCACACACTGCTGCTATACAAAGCACTTTGTATAGCTGTTGATACTATTACAGGTTATGAGTCTTGTCCAAGTCAGCGAAGAATCATTGCTATTTAATCAGTCAATGGGGGGCAAAAAGAAGCTGAACAAAAGTCCTGCTGGCTTGTTATTCCGCAAGGTCCCCTATATATTATCCCATATAATCACGATTGATGTAATCTCGTTTGACTGGTACCGCACCCCTGAGATAGGCAAACTAGTTGTTATAGGCAAAACTCTTTTCCGCCCCCACCTGTAGAAACATTACATACTAAGTAGCGCACGAGAGAACTATAAATTGCCGCGTGGACACCATTTGGTTCGATCTTCCGTTACGTGTTTCACTAGTTCATCAGGTAGTAGTTCAAAGCACTCATTTGATCTGTGTCGTCCCGCCCTAAAAGTGGGTAGGCGTACACTCAAATTCAATGTTCGCTTCGTGACTGGCTCATCTTATTACTAGAAATGCACCAGCGTGTTCACCCAGTTGCACTGGCGTATTTACCCACTTGAATTGGATCTGACCAAGATCAACTGCTCATTTTAAAGTTTAGGAAGCTTTATCTATAATATTATATCCTCCTCTTCTTTGCCTACTCTTTGTTGGCTTTTTCCTTTATTCGCCTCTAAAATCATTTGTTCTATTCGTATGCTTGCCGGCTTCATTTCTAGTCGTCGTAGAGTCCACATGATATTATAATCGTGCTTTGCCCTTTCTGTTACCAAAGTACCGCGATATTGCCATCACTGCTGTTGCTGTTGTTGTTGTCGTCCTTGTCGCCCCTGCTGTCATTAAGTAATTCCAAATACAAGATGACACATTAACAGGAGGATAAGTTTCCAGTATTTTTTATAAAGCCACCTTTGCAATTATTCTCGTTGTCCTTGTACCAATAGCCCTACCCCTATTAACCATTACTCAAACTACAACTACACTGGGCTGATTGCAGCAAATACTGCGTCGTTAGTCCTGTCGGTCTGGCTGTTGCCGACCGGACAGAGCAGCTTGTCGACATGTAGGCACGGGAAGATCACGGGCCCAACTCCAGCGTTTACGTCTGAACTTTTTCGCGTTGAGAAGGACTAGCAACTTATTTAGCAACAGCGGTTCGACGTGACGTCCCGGCTGTAAAGGTCAAGCTGTAATGTAACTGTGGTCGTCGTCCTGAGCGTCGTTGACGGTACTAGCAACAACCCATTCAGTAGAGACTTCACTGATGGGATCGTTATATTATTCGGGTTTCGGCCTTTTCTGTGCGCCTCCGCCTGCTCTATCCCCGTCCTTATCTCTGCCTCTGTACACCGTCTCGGCCAAAACGAATCCGTTTGTATGCGTATGCCCGAATATGCCTCAATGATTTTTTATGCTGTGTGCGATGCGAGCAATGGTCATCACGGCCATTGGCAGGCCATTCGCCGCCTGCAGCAGGCAGATTTTTATCGTTCGCGCCCGAAATGCTCTTCTGTTAACTGTTACCCCCGAGTCCGCGATCCTCGTCGTTGTCGTCGTGGCCAGCGTCGTGATTTGTGCTCTCGGTGTATTTGCGTATGTTTTTGTTGTTTTTGCTGCTACCTCTACCGTTTTCGGGTCTTGCCGTCTGTACCGGCGACTAGCCAGTCGGTCGGTGCTGCTACCTTTCACCGTGGTCATAGCGGATATGTTGCGCTGTTGACTGCGGATAGGATTGCTTGTCAAGCTGCTGTGCGCGGTTGTTGAGGGCTGTCGCTGCGGCCCTCTGTTCGGAGGGCCCGCGAGCCTCCGAAAGGGAAACCAAGGACGCCCTCCTCTCTTCTGTCCGCGCCGCGTGCCCTTCGATGCCTGGTACTGATGGCGGCTGACGCCTGCCAAGCCGATCCAAGTTGAGCCGGGCGTCGTAGCGGCTTTCGACGTCAGCAGTGGACAGAAGGCCTGCCGTTCGCAATCACAGAGACAGCCACCCAAAGTTTAGAAGCATTGTCGCATTGCTACGGCATCGCTACCGCCGACATCGCCACCAGCAGACAACTGCCGCAACTGGTGGAACTCGGTGGCGTGCTTCTCGGCGTGTTTTGTTGCTTGCAATTGCCATTATTGCTACAACGACAGCAGCGGCGGCTATTCACCGTTGCTCTGTCTGTCCTAGGCCATCTTCCCGCTCGACAGCAGCAGCAGCAGCTGCTCAGAAATAACAGCGAAAGCGCACGATAGCCACCGCTACTAATACACTACATTTGCCAACCAGACTGTTCTTTCCGACAGGCCGACGAACTGACGGACCCACGGATAGATCGAGCTACATCGGTCGTCGCCTGTCAGAAGGGGGCGAAAAAAAAAAAAAGAGCAAATATCTAACAACAACCTGGGAGATATTACTATCTAGTGGTCTCTAGTGTGCAGTGTGAAAACTTTCTTATAAAAGCGGTTAAATAACGAGAACGACTGCTGTGGACTGACGTCGAAGCCCTTGCTAATGTCGAACATGCAGCAGTTCTAGGAATAACAGAGAGTTACACAACGGCAGTGTGTAAGTTACCCACAGGAAGTTACATAAATCGAGTATTTCTTTTTATCTTAACCTTTGCCTACGACCGGCGGCTACTAAATTCATTACACAGACTGTTCGTGTACTGAGGTGAACTAGATTTTGCTAGAAGAAAATATCGTTATATTGATTTTGGTGCTCAGTGTCCACCGTTTCGGCTCGACGCGCATTGATCGTCTCTGCAGAGGTGGAATAATTCAGACGAACCTAGGCAAAATAGACAGCTCTGTGCTTTCAGACGACACCATCACAGTGGTAAGATCGCTGTGTTGTTTCGGAGGTGTGAGTGCCCTAGCGCACGAAGTCCATATCAGTGTCGCACAAAGGACTACGACGGTGTTTATTAAGCAAAATTTAAGTGAAGTGATAACTTAGGAACCTTCGTGTTGCTAATTGTAGGCCGAATTCGGCTAGTTCAGGTGAGCTATGATAAATATTCCGAAAAATTCAAGATGAAAACAAAGTGCAAACGAATGCACCAAACTCAAAAGCTCACCCTTGAACAATTTATGTAAGGATACGCAAGGGTGTTCTTTATATATATATATATACAGAATATATAATCAATGGCATGAAAAGCAGTAAACATCGGCCGCACTTAAGACACTCACTACGGGATACAATAAGTTAGAATAATTTGGTTACTGAGAAAACTTTGCAACAGCCCGCGTAAATCTGTTTATAATGCCAGAATTTTTTAGCAAATATTTTTCAAGATCCTGTCTACTAAAAGGTCTATGATGTGAGCACAATACTAATGACATCAACACTCAATTGCATATAAATAAAAGTACCCAAAAAACCAATGAATTCAACTCTTGTATACATACATTTTGAATCCGAACGTGACCGCTAACCTAAAATTACTTAATTTTTTGCCAACGTCGTTATTAATTTATTTATTTATTTGATATCACTGCCGAGAATCGACAGCGCAAGTCTTCATTGTAAGTTTCCTGTAGAAATTGCGTATCGTGAACCTTATTGTGCTCAATATTTAAACTTAAAACGTAAATAAAAGCCATTCTTCATTTTTTATATATATATATATATATATATGTATATATATCTGCGCAGTTTTAGCGATGCTTCCGGAAAAAGTTCACAAGAAGCCCGATAACAGTAACGAGGTCCAGTCACAATTGATTAATAAGCGTTTATCAGTTCGTAGCCTTTATGAGGCTGACGACACAGTTGATAATACAGTAAGATGATAATAGAACACTTTGGATTAATCCCAAAGGCATATTTAGCTCTCAATACGCTTCAGTGAGTGATACAATAAGCCATCAGTTCCGTAAAATGAGATCTGCTTGTACATCGAAAGACAGAGAACGCTGTTGCGCACGTAAGTTACACGACGGATGGAGATTGCATGTTTCATTATAAGTTCGTAAGGAATAAAATTATATATAAAATCGTCTTGAAGTTTCGGTTATATGAGCAGCTCGCTGTTATCAAGTTCAGTAGTGGACGCTCAAGAAGACGCTGGTTTCTTGTAGACAGAGATGATCGACCAACAACTCCGTACTCGTGAAATGGCCAAGCGAGCACACTTCTAGCGCTTGCTGCTATACTAAATACTCTTTTCACGACAATCGATCTGGTACTCCCGATTTTATTGGGTTAGCCTGGCCGTAAATTGTTCCAGGTGATTCAAGTGTGTACCTTAGCAGAATACCTAAAATGCAAGCTTCGAAGCGTAATTTTCTAGCATTGCATCATTCCTAGTTAAGCCCAAGCTCTGTCGTTTGTTTCCTAGAAAGAATTTCAATAAAAAAGTACGAGCTAGAATGAGGCTTTGAAACAACTGGTTACAGTTGGACACACATAGTACGAACCCATTTTTCTGGGCAGGCCAAATTGGCTGTTGTAGCCATTATGTCAATTTGAAAATGATCCCGCAAAATCATCATCATCATCATCATCGTCAACAACGACACCGAACGTTACTATCTAAGAAAGTATCTTGAATAACAAGCCAGACTTTCGTGGGAATAGATTAGATACTTAATGAGCATTGCGAAAAGTTCAAGTTGAGCACTTTTTACCTTCATCCACGTTTGAGCCATGTTCACCGAGCTGTATGTATTATATTTACCGATAGACTGTGCTTAATAATAAGTCATTTAATATCAATAGGTCAGCTAATTACAGAGAGACTATCGGATTTTTGATAGAATAAAGCGCCCAAATATAACTAAATATGCAAAATTTTTACTCAAATCAATGGATTGAAGCGATCGGGGGATACGTCGTCTGCGTCCAAAATTGGCCTTTCAACGAACATCAGCAAGGAGTTCTCTTATTTTGCGGCAGCACTTCCACGCCGAGAACGTTACAAGATGGCTAACGTTGAGCGTTAATAGTGACGTTAACCAATTCGTGAAAGCGCATAGGTAATGAACAATTGTTAATCTAGAAAGAGTCGGATATAAACGCATTTTTTAATCGATAATACATAAAACTTGATATGAAAATTTATTAAAATCGTATCAATGACTGCTGTAAAAAAACGAGACAGTCAACCAGCCTTGGCAAAAATGGCACGTTTGATACGCTACCAATGTTTTTCACAGAAGATCATCTGGATAGAGTTTTGGCTTTCGTTGCCACTGTCTGCGGCCATTATGGACGGCGAAATTTCTCGATCACGGATAGAGAAAATAGTATCCATTCTGTATAGGCGTTGCGCATATACATTAATGTGTTATTTAGAGACGAATTCCATTTTTACCATAGGTGCTATGGCGGATAGTAAAAGCCTTTTCATGAATAGAGTTGTTAGAGCACCAAATCGAAGCACTTGATAATAATTTTATAAGTCATAAAATTACGTATACGAGATTCTAGATACGTTAGGCAAGCAAGTAGACTTCCTGAGAGTTTTTCCCATGCTACTGCTACGAGTAACATCGAACATGACAACGAAAACTTCTACGTGCAAAGCTGTATGAGTAGTTAACGCACCTGTTGAAGCAAAATGAAGAACATGGAATTTCCTTCAGATTTCTAAAAATTGGCCTATAATATTTTTTGCTACACATTTTGTAGCTGTCCAGAAGTGGCGATCCTGGTAAACTGCTTTGAAAATTACTGACATTAAGACAGTTTTATCAGATGATTCACATTAATCTAGCTGTTGGATGCTTTGTAAAACTAGATATTACCCTTGAAGGGAGTAATCGAAGTAGGCTTAGGCCAACGAAGTTACGTTCATGCGAGAAGAATCAGATGTTGAGTTCGATCTCAGTGCTTTGTAGGCAAACGTCGAATACTTCGAGCTCACTACCTTGTCGCTCAAGAGTGAACAGGCATGCAAGGCTGCTGATTCGAGGGGCCAGAAAAGGTCTCTTGCGCCCTCTCCTCTGAGGAGTATGCATTCCCCGCTCTGAGAGCTTTCCAGTTGGGTACTCCGTGTGCGCTGTACCTGTTAATGTTCTATTTAGTGTAGCGCCTACGTTCTTTACGGTCGTTCCAAGCGTTAAGTTTTGCTCGTCGATCTGAATTTTGAGCTCGCTTTTACAAAGTTTCCTCCAATTAACAAGGATGACCCCGCATTCATGCGTTGCGAGCTGCAGGTGGTGTTTCTCTATCCAGTCGTCGGCTTAAATGGTGATTATCTCAAAGTGAAGCTCCGTGCGGGTCTTCACCAGCAATGCTCAGTCATTGGCGTACGCAATGAGCTCCACAAGACTATAAGGTAGTGGCACTCCAAAGTTTTACGCGCATCTTTCTTCTTTTATCACTCTTCATATGTGTCCCCGATGTCTTTTGGTACTGAGGACATATTTGAAAGGTCTCTGGAATTGCGCGCTGTGAGAACTACGCATGGAGAACTAATGATAAATTTTACCTATGCAGTCGCACGTATTTAACAACAAGTACCTAACTATATCTGTTTTCCAGCTTCTGCAAAGTAAATTGCTCATTTATATTTCTGAGCCAAACATTGTCTTTTGTGCCTGCATACGCGTAGCGTTTAATACAAAACGCTTCACGTTTGAGACACGAAGGCAGAGCGCACTTGGCCTTTTGAAGCGATAATTGTCAGCCTAGGGTTTGCCAAAATGCAGCCCAATTTAAAATTCTTTTCGCGTGTGAATATAAATACTATTTTTATATACACATCAGCAAATGATAACTTTCGCCTCTACTTACTGCCAGAGACACAATCATTCATGTCGCACAGGAGTGATGAGACGTTTCTTTTATTTCTGAAATTCTTCCTCAGTTATCCTTCGCTTTAGCATTTTCTATCTGGGATAGATCATTTTATGGAACACCCGCATCGTTTTTTGCGTACCTAGAAAGAGGAGGCTGATAT
Source organism: Varroa destructor (assembly GCF_002443255.2). Taxonomy (NCBI): domain Eukaryota; kingdom Metazoa; phylum Arthropoda; class Arachnida; order Mesostigmata; family Varroidae; genus Varroa; species Varroa destructor. The sequence continues at coordinate 33,615,718 of NW_019211454.1, forward strand.
TATTTATACAAACAAGTCGCCTCTTTTACGTAGGCTGGCCTTGGGGTGCCTTCTTCACTCTGTAATCCTGTGTCGCCACCTGAGTGCGTCACTGGTGGTCCAGCCTGCTCGGCCAAATAAGGCCGGTCGAGAAGGCTTGCTGACCACAACAAACTCCAATGTCTATGTGCGCCCTTTACATCTATTGTCTCTTTATTTCGTTTTAAATGGACAGCTCAATGGCAAAAGGCAATATTACTTGAAGACAGGCGTTAATTAATAAAGAGTCGGCAACAACTACCACGAGAACCATGGTAGCAACAAGGTGATGAAGAAAGAAATTTCAGCCAACAACATGTAGTGCGCAACGCTGAACGAACGAGAGATAAGGATGTCAATGTAAACAAAGCGATCGCGACTGCGACCAGCCTCGCTGGCATTACTACAGCTGTTGCAGTCACGGGACCAGAATTGAAGAAGGGGTTATTAGGTGTCTATTTGCTGACGTAAAAATAAGATGTCACAAAAATGCCGCCTAAATTTAGATGAACGAATCCACGTAAGAAATCGCTTATCCCGTCGATCACCCTGACCATATGATGTTGCGTTTGCCGTAAGTATATGACACGGTGACCTGCGCCGTGGGGATCGTTTTTTAAGCAAAAGGAAAAAAATCAGCGTTACAATTCTAATGGTTATGTAAGATGCACGCACCACTTGATCTAGGACGGCATGTCAGCTGCTTTATTCGCCAAAAAGAGAAACGACGAAAAGTGCTATCCTTATTACTCGTGCGCAGTGTATTTGTATAAACCCGGATAGATTATACACGTTAAGTTTAGCTTTCGATATGGATATTTCGAAGCAATTCTTGTTCCGACGTTTGCACTCTTATGTTCTGCGATGCGCAGTAATGAGCTTCAATTGCCCTTCAACTTCAGCCCATCGACAAAATAAACACGTTATTGAAATATATTTGCCCACCTGTGGCTGCAGTTGCGCCGCTTATGCAGAAGCAGAGAAGCTGAATAAATGTCCTGGAAAATCCACCTATATATCTATATATATATATATATATATATATATATATATATATATATATATATATATACACCGAGCGTGATTCAAAAAATCCCTTACGTTTCGGCTAAGTAAACCCGAATCGAACTCGCCTTATCCTACCGGTGACCTTTGTAGAAATATACTAAGAATATATCACCGAATGAGTAGTGCAGCTGATCAGACTGTAACAACGTCAGTTCTATGCTCTGCTGCTGTACTTCAAAGTTGCGGACTCATGGAAGAGCTTGGTACCGAAGTTGTTACAGATTCGTGTTCTTATTTTATTACGATTTAATATTACGTTCATTGCAAAGAGCGGAAAAGATGGAAATACATAGAGGCAAAGCAGAACGAAACCGCTGTCTGTTAATCGCTCATTTCCTCTGGTAACACACTAATCACGGATGGATTTAGGATGTTGGAGGTCAACGGTAATGGAAAGGCTACCGTCGTAACCGATGACAAAAGCTAAAAATTTATTAGCTGAACCATTAACAATGTAATTGTCTATGTTTATAGTTGCGATAGCTGTTTTTCAGTTTCTCACAAAAATGCTCACCATGTTCGAACCTACAAAAATAATAACTGACCTAAGTGATCAAAGAATCCATGGGTCGTAAAGCGTTTTTGATTTTTGCAATACACAGATATAAATGTAGTTACGTTTTTGGTGACAAATGTGAAAACAAAGTCAAAAATTAGACAATCTCTTTAACGTCTCTGTTTTCCTTCATTTGATTCAAAACGATGGATTTTATATTGACGGAGTTCCAGTTTGCTTCACTTGATCCATTGCGTTCATTACAAACGCAAAAGCCAACGTTTTGTTTTAATCCGTCTTTAAATATATCGTGGGCCTGAGACAGGCCACACTTCACAACGAGTATGGACGTTACGTATGTTTGCAGACTAACACGTTTACACGAAAACTATACAAGGTATTTGTTTATATATATATATATAGTTGTCGGACGCAAGTGTTTATTCTGAATAAAAGAAAGCTTCCGTGCAATAACTACAGTGCGTGCACTAATATATATGCATGTGAAGTAGGCCTACACGTGCAATCTAAGCATGTACATGTATGCTTCACGTAAGGAGCACTCTGTTGTGGGCAGCACTGCGCTATGCATATTGAGCTACTTTATCTAAACATTAAAAACGCGACATTAGCAAAAAAGAGCACGAATAGAGAGTCCGACGTTTTTCTCACGATTTTTCCAGTAGATAGACCCAACTGTCTAGCATGTTCCAGCTTGGTCTTTATAGATCTATGTAAGCGTCTGTGTACATAACGTATCGGTCGGATTCTCTCTCGTGAGCAACAGGTCGCACAAGCAACAATGAAAGGATTTACAACAGTAATAGTTTGTTCCAGCGGGTAATAATCATGTCAGGACGGATCTAAGCTGCGGAGTTTAATCAGACGTGAACGGTTCCTTCAGAGCCGTTGCTATTTGTGGCCACATCTATATTGATTGTTTGGAAATACACTCTTGGACAATCCGATAAACGATAATGATTTGTTATAATTGCCCGTTACTTGTGTTCTTCCATAGAATGGTTACCTAGTAGGACATGACTGTCTACAATTTATCGTAGCGTTGATGAACTCGGTACAATCAGAGCCAGCTAGGGAAAAATTTACGTTAGTCAATATCACCTTCGTCTATTTAGTAGTTGGTCATGATTTGGCATTATCATATGCAAACCGCTGACTCGAATCGGATCACGCACGATATTACAGTGTCGACGTACGTGTCAGCGTGTTTACATACTGCCATATGGCAACAGTATATACGTAACGTAAAGTCACAATCGTTTCCCCTTTTCAATTCACGCGAATGAACGTGAGTTGAAAGCACCAACATTTCTTATTGCATCGCATATATATATATATATATATATATAGACGCTTAAATAAAAAAACACCGCACTGGACTATCGGGTGGTGATGTTTGTGATGAAACGCGGGAGTAAATCAGCCTAGCTTGATCCCTCGGAATAGGCGGGGTAGTCAGGCTAGTTCGATAATACAATATAGAATTTGCACGACGTAGCAGCTGTAGACAACCCCAACAACAAACCGCGGGCTGGTAAAGGCATCATGATGGGAAGCGGGAACCAGCAGCAACAACCCCCCAGTGATGCTATTGCTGATCGCCGCAATCGTAACGAGAAGCTGCTGTTATTTTTGTTACTGACACACTGGGAGCAACTAAGCAAAGAGCTACTATAACACGTGGACATAATATCGTTGTTGTCTTGCCTGCCGCTCTTCCGGCGGCAGATCATGGCCGAATCGCTGAACGGGCAAGCAAACGCGCCACTAAAGATGAAACTTAACGAAACGACAGCCAGACTCAAGAACGTCGAACAATAATGACGACGACGACGACGGCAGTAACAACGATATCGACAATGACGTAGCGGACTCCGACAGTAACGGCAAACGAAACGTCTTCCAAACGAAAGCATTAAGAAATCATGACGCGATAAGGAAAGGACCAAAATAAAGATGCCAGTATTCAAAAGTGACGACATCAGCTGATACCTAGCGGCTCAGTGAATGCGACCAATAGCAAAAAGTTATCCGATGAGGCGGGGTCGACGCTCGCGCTCTTCGTAACAGTCGGAAGGCCGGGCAGGAAAAACAACAGGAAACCCAATTGAACGGGACGGGACGGGACGGGCTTTCAAATGTGAAAGCAGGTGGGTCGAACCATCAGCAACAAAAGCGGCAGATACAACTAGTCGACTGCCAGCTCGCACGGGTCAAACCGTTACCACTGCTTTTTCTGCCGCTTCATTTTGCTAGAAATCCAAGAGCTTTGCCGTTGTATAGTTAATCCGCAGCCATGCACCTCATCTTCTCTGTATCGATGCCGTTCTTCTCACTTCCCTACTGCTTTCGCCTACTTTTTTCACAACAACAACAACAACAACCGTTGTTGTTGTCCTAAAATGCGGTAACTTCGTTCGCTTTGTGGCTTTGCGATCGTTTTTGCTGCTCGGCTGCTTCTCTGGTTATCGAACCAAAGTTCACTCGAACGTACACACAAATGCACACTCAGTTACTCATGAACGCATCATCGGTACTCGTGGCAAGTTGTTCTTATTATCGTTGTTACAACTGTTATTGCTGTTGCGTCCGGATAGGAAGAAAGATGGACAAACAGGCGAATCCTTTTCTCTCTCGCTTATTACCTACTGGTCAGATCCGCGCTAGGCCGGAGAACTTGTTCCAGAACGTCCCAAATGTCCACTTCATTGAACAGACGCTACCAGACAAATGCCAGTGTTGGTAGCATTGTCACTGTGTGACCTACCGTCTGCTCAATCCGCTAGTCCGTCATTGATGCCTAATGCGTTGCTTCCGCACAAAAACAATTTCTTTTTCATTGTCGCCATCCTCAACCGACGCCACCGTGGTCGTAGTTTACGCCGTGGTTGTCATGCCAACGGGGGCTATTCAGCGTTTAAGTTTGATGTCTGCTTCAGCCTTTCAGTTGTGCAGCGTTTAGCTTTTCTTGATCTTCTTCGCCGATATTTTCTTCACAAGGTACCGCAACCACGAAGACGAACGCTTTTCCACCATTCGTTAATCTGCTCTTGCACGCTGGCTCTTCGTTTCCTTGGCCGCTGCCTCTATAGCTTTCGTAAAGTTTTCTCGTACTACACACTCGTCCGTTTTTCCATTTCTGTCAATCGTGCCGCTTACATGGCCGTGCGCTTGTGTGGCATAGCACTAACTACATACCTCCCTGACCCCTTCGAGTCACCGGGGGGAAAGCGTTGCTGTTTAGTAGTGGTCGGACTCATAGCCATCGCCGCAGACAAATAAATAAACAGGTAGAGCGAACAACGTGCTCATGTGGTTGTCATATTCCAGTTCGGCAATGGTCGGGTCGTCATTGCCACCTCATTTAGTAGTAGCCGGTAGTGGCAAGTAGCGCTATGATGATCGAGTAGGCGAGCAGGCAAGTAAATAGACATGTAGGAAAGCAATAATATTTTCGGCTGTAGCTTCTGCTGTTGACTCTGTCGTTAGTTGTTCTCGTGCCTCTGCTTGTGGCGTGTCCATTACTGAAACAGCTTCGGCTATTGACGGTGTTAAAAGGATAGCTGTTGTGACCGTGATGTTAATAGGCCTGCCAGCCTACTGATCCTATGCCGCGACTCTGTTCATCATCGTCTCGTTCACACGTCATCACCACTGCCGTCACCAGCAGCCGCTGCACGAATAGCCGAAGAACAAGACTTTTGGCAGCACGACCCACCCACACCTCCCTCGCTCGTCCAACCGTAGGCCAGACATCATTAAACAGAACATTGCACAGAGCAGAGACGCCGACAGACGGACCGAAAGACAAACGAATGGCATAACGTCATATGCAGACATCTTAATCATCGGTATCAGAATTAATGACGATTCATCTTCGAATGGACGCCATCAAAAATCCTAGTGCAACCATAGCAGAGAAGCACCTGTGATAACGACAGTAGAAGCAGCACCAGCAATGCTTTCATAGCATCATCCTGCAACTGGGTACCCACAAAAAACGGGCGAAGCAGACATTTGAAACTACTCAACACTGATGATAGTATTATTGCTACCGTAACAGTCTATGGTGTTACTATAGATCCCGGGTGTGGCATGGTGTTCCGCTTGACAACTGGACTCTCGTGGTCATGCGTACCGTTACCGTCGCAGCCAAAGAAAAGCCGCCTCAAGCTCGATCCCTATCGCCGCCGCCCCCGCTGCTGGAGCCGCTTTGCATCTACGTATTTGATTATCTCTGTAAAAGCTTCTGTGTTCGCGTCCGTATATCTGTGTGTGTGTGTGTGTGTTTATAGTCTTCGAGACGCAATAAACGGCAACGGCTGCATCAGGCACAATAAGAGCGAACAGTATTTTTTTCACTTTCAAATTTGCCCCTGACCGTTGCTATTATCACTAGTGTAGTTATGACATTTAAATAAATTACAATTGCAGTGCGCTCAACGACGCCATTGCCATCTAAAGCGAATGCGACATTGTTCTGGGTCTATTTTTCACGTCATCCTCTGACAGCGGGTGCTTCCAAGCGGGGACCACTATTATTATTGTTATTGTTATTGAAGTCTAAAGTAGGAACGCTGTCAATAGAGTTACTTCTATATATATATATATATATATATATAATAATTTTTGGTAGTTATAATTGGTAGTAGCTGTGGCAGACGGGTTAATGTTAGCCTGAAAAATGGGAGAGCAACTTATCTGACAGAGATGAAAATACTATCGGTTTATAGATATTCAGTTGACTGGGCAGTTCGATCGTGGAAAAACTTCGGGGTCATTCGGGAGTTAAAATAAATAACCTCCCGTTTAAAAACCTAGCCAATCACCTAGTGGGCACTGCCGTCGATCACCCATCACTTGTCGGTCAGGTTAGAACCGCAACTACTTGTTACATTAAATTGGCTATTCTAACCTGGCCCTACATCAAGATTAGAACTCTGATTCAACGTCTGATTTGTCCCCAAACCTTTCTGCGACCATTTCCTAAGCAACGGCTTAGTGATTTTTTAAGGTTGGACGTTACGCCCCCTGCCGATCGAAGCCCTAATTCGTTTAAGAATATTTCAGTTGAACACTTCAACAGCTGAACGGGTTCGCAAACCTGCGTTTCCTTATATTACGTTTTGTGACAGAGGCTCACATCCATCTTACGTACGAGTCGATCGGCTGATAGTTGCTTGATGCTGTTGTTCTATAAGATAAATTGTTGTTATGGCACTATATTTCGCACATAATACACAATTATAAGATTAATCAAATTCAGTATATTGCAGCAACTACAGAACTTTCGCTCCATTAGTACATCGTACTGGTCCTGATGAATGCTGTTACTTCTATCGTTATAGAACCCGGGTCTAACTGGCACGCCCAGATTTTGAAGTCAAGCTTTTCTCGCCAAGAAGTTCGATACACGGTGCGATCAGAACCTTTGTTAGAAGCCCGCGTATCAAAGCCAATAATCATTACGTTATCTAACAGATTCGAAACCACTAGTAGTAGTAGTAGTAGCAACAATAACAAGAAGTATTTTTAATTTGCCTGTATATTATCTTCCGAGCAATTCAAAGAAGAATTATCGCTGATTTGAAGGGGACAGGCAACAATTAGGTGTTTCCAAAGCCTTCGTTTTGATCAATTGTAAAGTGTGCTTGTGGAGTGTCGTCAAGCAGCTGCTTAAGGATGTACAATATGGCAACAGTTCGATCAGAAAGTGGCCGTATTCAGTAATCGTTTGTTAGGCTTATTTCATTACCGAATTAAACGATCAGTAACAGATCCCAGACAGATCGCTGACACATGGTACTTCATCGTGTATTCAAGACGATGGCCTTGATTGAATGACGCGCGTGCGTCAATCACCTCAGAACTATGCCGGCCAGCTGTTTCGAAAGGATGAGCAATTGCGGTCCAGTTGCTATGGCCGGTAATGGCACAAACCTAACATGACTTCAACCGATAGAAATAAGAACACTTAGAATAACTTATAACAATAAGGTAAGGGAAAACACAAATCTTACCCCGTACACGTATAAAGCGCTTGTGCGTAATAGGGAGATTAATCAACGATCGATTTTATAGAAGTAAATTACTTCGCTATTGCCGTATAGCGGCGTAACTCAATGTACGGCGTAAAGTAATGTAATATCGTGAATGGCACAGACCGAATTAACGGTCCTCTCCTTCGCTCAGAATTTCGACGACACGTTCCTTATTAGATTTCATAGGAAGCATCGAATCTGTAAATATGAAGCCATTGCCGATATCGGCAGATTCGACTGATGGTTTATTCATCTAGCTGAGTTAAACCCAGTAAGTGAACGAGTACATGACTTTTGTTTCTATCCAGCTTGAAATAAACGACTAACTTAAACTCCACGTTGTATCAGGGTAACGAAAACGTTTAGTCCATCTATTTTCACAGGGATGACAGAGACATTTTACGCGCTACGTCAGTTCTTATAGAAGATTATTGTCATTCCGTCTTTTTTTGCTTACGGTCCCGTAAGGAGGCATTTAGCCCGAAGCAAACGTTTGACAACGTCCTGAGTTTGTCTCGTTTTATCCTTGTTGCTTTAATCTATCGAGAGTAGAGAAAAAATAACGGACGCACAATTTGAGCTGTTCAAGGTTGATTAGTTCATTCTTAACTACCTTAGCGTGAACGTCGAACTGATCCACGTTTTTGTTTAGGCAGGAATCTAGACAACTGGCTCGTCGGTGTTTGACCTTTATCACAGATGCACTGAAGCCACAGATTTTCTTTTGACCAACGGGTCTTGTTCACAGTAGTCCTAGCCTGATCGTCTGATCGAAGCGGCCTATCAGCAGTAACATGTTGTCCTTATAAGATTCGACAACCATTCTACTATACACTTGAGGTTGCTGTTTGTTATTCTTATATTTCGTATTATTAACGGCAAGGATGACGGTTTCTGCCAAGTGCCGATCTCCTTCGTTTACCTTTTACTGCCGCCGCTAATCGTGTCCGGACATATAAATGACGCCACCAGCGATAATCGCTGCCACCGTTTCATACTAGTTACGTCGTGACCTTAGCCCCAGTAAAGTTTGGCAAAACAGCCAGCTAATTTTCCCTCTTTCCCCGTCCCCCCGTTTAAGTGGTCAATAATAAAAGCCGGCCATGTTCCGCGCAGTTCACTACTTCCAAATTAATTCGTACTTAAACTTCAATCCTTTCATCTGCCAAATATAAGTCATTTGCTAGGCGAAAGATACATACATATTCCGCGTCGTTGGCGATAAAGCGTGCAACACTTTTTCGCTGCTGATTGCTTAGGTAGGGCGTGACGAGGAAACTGAGACGAGCGGCAATAGCTTCGATTTCTGTATACGTTTCAATAAACAATCGTTTGGTCATTATCTAGAAGACACAAGGCGCAGGAAACGAAGGGCAAGATGTTTGCGATAGCGTTCTTCGAGTGGCATCAGGTTAGCACTTGAAGTGAAGATTACTGCCGGTTACCATTTTTCGTATGGGCGCATGCAATCACAGGACATCGCGATGGGCCACAACTGGCGTTCCGTTGAAGCACGAATTGTCACTGCACGTATCCATACAATTTGCATCTAAGTGTATGCTCCTTAACGATTTTGCTTGATTTTTTTTGTAATCTGTTTGCCTTTTACCACATTTTCATTTAATTTTTTGGCTATTACTGCGGGTAATTAGATTTGTCTTGTTCTCCCTTTTTTTCGCTGGAACAAATGTTTCCGATTGGAAATAGCTACTTCGTTTACAATTAATACAACGAAATCGGATGCATATCTGTATAGGATGATCTGCGATCGCTGAACTGTCCCGGCACAATCGATGGGTACGCCTGATGACGCGCCTGCACTGATATTGACCTTCTGTAAAATAGCTAGAGAAAGAAAGAACGCCGTCGTTATCAACTATAGCCACGTTATATTATACTAAATTGAGAAGCATTCGGTAGTATTTAACACAAATCCATTGGCGAGCTCATCCCGCATCACTTTATCAGAAAGCGGTCGTCTATGGCTGATGATCCCCATGGAACTGAAACGTGCTTTGATAACGAGGCACTGGAAAGATTAGTTACAACCTAACCTGAACCTGGTATGAATAGGAACGTATAGAAGTGCAAATATTTTCGATATTTTTGGAGAATTTCTGAGTTGAATAATTGGTTTTCCAATTTGTTGCGGACGGCTACCATATAAATGAGAGGCCACATTGCTCAACACTGAATTGAACAAATAGCTATTCAACAAAGGTGTTAGACTGCCATTATCGCTATTGTTAGTCTCATTATTTACTGTCGACCCTGTTCCTTCCAAACGATACACATTTCACATCCATCCTTGTTCACTTTAGGACCAATTACAGGCTAGATATTTCTGAATTATACATTTTGCCTGTTTCTGTGAACTAGAGATAAATGAGCTAGATGCCCCTTACTATGTTTAGAATTAATGCTATTTCATGCCTAGCGCCAGTAAAAGGAATACTCTTCAAGCAATGCGTACGCGAACAAACGACGATAGACGTACAACAATAATAATAATAACATGATGGCATAAAATAACGAGGCGAGCTCAGAACCTACGACGATAAGCGAGTGTGATAATACCGGCAAGCGATCAAACAGCCAAAAGCAGACAGACGAAAAAGGACAGCATAGGCAGTGTACTGGTCGCGCTCAACACTGACTAACTGGGCAGGAGCTCTGGGCCCACCTAATGCCTTCTACTAGCACTAGAACAATTATTAAATTGCCATTGGTACTAATAGTAACATCATTATTATACAGTGGATATTCTATTATTAATGACAATCACAGATGCCGGGACCGAGACCGAGGCACGTTTGCCTGCTTCATCGTACCCTGCTGCTTGTTTATAGTGTTTTGGGCTTCAGTGGAACAGTCAACGATCTGAAGGCCAAGTCAGTTTGTTTTGATCGATGACAAACCTAGCTAGTAGCAGACATACAGGACAATAACGCGGCCAGCGACCTGTCTAATAATCGCAGTAGCTATCACTTCATAACCGCGATAACAACTGTTTATTTGCTGCACTTCTCTTTATTCTGCTATTGATTACGTTAAGGTTAGTGTCATAGTGAAGCCGTCCGCTGTATCTGCCTGTTTTATGCGCTGCCCTATTGCGCGACACGCACCCGCATTGATCGGCCTCACAGGAGTGAAGCTGAAGGAACACGAGCTGTCCAAAAGACCAATGTGCTAAAGCCTGCCAATATTTCACTCTGTGGGAGAACTTTCTAAGGCGTGCGCCTATTTCTCTACTAGGTTTCTACTACCTCATCACGCCACCTTATTATATGAGCCCAGAGTTGAATAAGCTTGATCAGAATAGGAACGACGGCCATCATCGGCAGAAGCCCGATTCTACTGACAAGCCCTAGGCATAGTTCTATCAAGGAAGTGTAGCCTACCGAATCTCTTGCTGGAATAGATACTTGGATATATCAGGTACGTTACTGTCGGACGATTTTGCGACAAATAATAGCCGCGTGTGCATTGGATGGCTGCAGAAATTTTTTAGGCTATAGTATCGTTTACTAAATAAAACTGTTATAAGTTGCGTCGACTTACATTTGTTCAGTCATACTTTGACATCTGATAGCGATTATAAATTTACCTATACCCTTGACACAATGCTTTGGTGCATTTTGTCCAAAGGCTAAAATTAGTACAGCAGGTAACAGGCAGATCAAAGTCCTACAATTTTGGTTTTTAGTCGAGCAAATTAATTGCAGCATTATTACAAAATAAGCACTTGCCAATATAAACACATAATAGTACCTGAATAGATATTTTACAGGGAATTTACTTAATTAAGCATAAGAAATATTATCTGCGGTTCTGCATGAGTGGGCCCCATGTCAGTGGTGGGTAGGCTCGCTAATGACGAACATCTCTCGACAGACGTGAATAGACGATCGTGAGTAACGAGATAAACATTGTTATGCCTTCTGTTTATGCACATCTTGTATTTATATTGCAAATACATCGAAGGACCTTCAAATTAGTTTTTTCTTTCTCTTTATATATATATAATTTTTTGTTTTCAGAAGATTTTTTTGTCATTCATAAACAGACATAAATCAACGCCGACCTGCATAGAACTAGATAGCTCAGACCGGCTTAGCAGTACTACCTGCTCATAAGGATAGTATTACGATAAATAGTGATCGATTTTATAGACTATTGTACTGCCATCACCGCTGGCGCTACTTTGCAATCCAAAGAGGCGGAATAGAAAACGGCAGTGTGAGTCGATCAAGGGGTAGCCGCTCTGTGCGTGAGGTAGTCGCTGGCAAACGACTTAGCTCGTCACCCTGCTAGCTCAATGCTCTTAACATGGAATGGTACCGCATTCCATGTTACCTATATATTTCCACATATATACATCGACGTAAAATTAAATTGATCGGTTTAGCTTATCTTTGAGATATTCAACATGCGGCCTTTGATTTCTTAGAATTCGTTTAGCTATTTTGTGCCTCATCTTGCTCCTTTACACACACACACACACACACACATATATATATATATTAATTGTGTTTAAAATATAATATGACGGACGAAATGTCATGTCTCTGTTAGCAGTTTTTTTGTACAAGTCAATCTATATGATCTGCTAGTATAGCGTACGTATCACGGAGAGATCATATTCGTGGGGGCATTTTCGCTTGTGAAAGCGGAGGCGGCGGTGCTGCTGCTTAACATTTTTAACGACACCCGGTGGGCATTCGACTATAGAACATAGATTCTATACGATCCACGTCCCGACATTTATGCGTTACCAGAAAAATCTATTAAGTGTAAAAGACGGAGGCACGAACAGCCAGACACGCGCGAGCGTATGCGTTCTTCCGTTCGTTTGCACTTGCAGACAGGACGTGTGGAAGGACCTGTGAGAAAACGATACAGCCCCGAGGATTTATCTTACATGCATTAAACGAATATTTACCATTGGCATAAGGTTTCGATTACAGACATGCGTCTATGTAAACATTAGCGTGCGTTATGTACGCTTAAATAAACGTATACATGACATGCAACCGCAACTTCCATATGCTAAATGCGAGCTATATGGCTAAATAAAATATTTACTCCAGACGCAGATATTTTTTCGTCCTTCTATACAGCTGAATATTTTTACACAATCGTAACGAATAAACCTGTTCCGGTCTTGTCCGATCGCAGCCGTCGTTAAATTCTGAAAGGCATCGTTCCTATGGAAATTACTCTGTAGTTGAGACGGACACTTGACGGAACACAAACACGAATCGACTATATTTTTCCATATACAGTGGCCACCGCATTTACTAATCGTGCTAATAAGGGCTGTACTGGCAGAATATATACTTCGATTCTTCCTACCTTGATAATATCCGGCGGAAACCGCGGCAGAACGAGCGTCGTACTGCTCCGTACGCACGGTGGCTGCTTGTTCTCCCATACAATAATGTAGAATAAAATAGTATGAACGAAAATGTTTTTGTTTGGTCTAAGCGGGGAAATATCTGTGTAGGGGCACATACGTGCCTGGTGATATCAGTGTGGAGCCGGCTTGTCCGTTATATGATGGCTACGTAAATGTTTTGAAAAAGGAAAGCTAGATTCGAGCGAGACGCCAATTGTATGAATGGTGGATGCATCCGTAACATAACTCATGTTAAGTGTTGTTTACCTACAAATTACTATGGAGAGCGACGTCAGTGAATCGAAAACGGCGGCCATCACCGCTGAATATTTCAGTTTCCAGTGACAAAGTATAAGCTTGACCCGCAGTAACTCTCACCCGAACTCTACCAAATATAGTTTAGCTACTCGTCGCTAGAGTGGGTCAGTTTTCGTGTTTCGTATTTAACTATAAGGTGATCTGTTGTTCGAGGCGGAATCGCTGGTTTGTTTATCGTATAATCATTTTCATTCATATATGCTCAGCTTATTTTCCAGAGGTAGTAAATCGAACCGTTGTGTGCTTAAGTACAAGCATTCTATTTGTGATATGTCGTCACTCAAACATCGATCGCAAACACGGTGCCACTAGGAATTACCGATCTGTTCCAAGGAAACGTGTATGAATGTCCATACCCGCTTGAGGATCCCATATTAACTGTTGCCGTGGTGCCTATATTTATCGGGTGACTACGAAGGTACGGATACTGTCGGCAAAAGGCGGCGACTCAACCTAAAGACAGCCCGGGAACGCCAAGCCCGCGCCGTCGCTCTTCCGAATCTGCCAACAAGATGTGTATTAATAAAGCAAGCTAATATTGTATTGCCGACAGCAATCGAAGTTGCTAAGGAAGTTCCAGCTTGAACCGTAACTTGCAGACGCCTTAAACTACTATAGTATAATAGAAGCATTGGCCCAGATAACGCTTCTGTTCTAGGTCAATAATTCTTGTCCTATATTAAATCCCGTGCTTATTGTCGCCGTAGCGCATTGTTGTGACAACGTTTATTTTAAAATATGGGAGCATTTGCTTGGGGCTCTGCTGACCCTACGACTCCCGCTGCTGCTGTGATTACTACCATCGCGGGTCGTGTCTTGTCGAAGCGTTCTTCGTTTCATCAATGCAATGGCCGGTACATATTTGTCTCTCCGTTCAACCGCATAGGCAAAGCAAAGCACCCCATATGCAATGGGTTGTACAACAAATAAATCACCATCCAGTCGCTAGTATCTCGTGTAAGAAATAATTGTACATAGACAAGCTCCCGTAGCCCTATAGTGCACTAATCTCTAGACTGGCAATAATGCCACTTGACTTCTTAAGCAAGCCCAGTGAGTAATGCGCTGCCACAGTTCTTAGTAGCACGAGCGACGCTAAGGGAAGCCCAGAATATTTTAGATCTGGGTAAAGGTTCCCTCCGGCCTTCGTTGGATATAATCCACCTCATCTGTTAACCAATGGCTGTGTGTGGTCAACATCTCAGCAAGGTCATGCATGTCAAATGGATTGATATCTGCTGAACAACTTTGTTGGACTGCATACACATGAGTAACAGTGAGAATTAATAGACCGTCCATTAATGAGTCGGAGGTTGTTGTTATGCCATGTGACTAGAGTCACCTACCAAGTAATATGTACGAACGGTATGACATGTTTTACATTGCCAGTTTGTGCGGAATAGAAGGATTATTGCACAGTATTAGACAATAGTGAGTTCAGACAACTACTCATGAAGATATGTCGTTTATCCAAGGCGCGAATTTTGACATCGGAAAGTCTCTATTTACAAAGTTGAAACGACAAAGCTAAACCCGTCCACGACCTTGACGTTATACAACTGTCATAGGAGCTATATTTAAGCAACATTCGAAAGCTTTTTAAACAACAAAGATTATACTAATACATGATGTCGCCGACATTACTTATGACACCTGCAATAATGGATGGTAAAACCAATATCAGGTCAGCAATGAAAGACATAATATGTTATCCAACATCACTACCCCACAAGGACTAGTCGGCAGACCTCGTTCGTTTGCCGGGCTGATACCTCAATGCGGTTGCACTTTTCTTCCGCTCTGGCCTTTTCCCCATCTGTTAACCATCTCCTGTTATGCTGCAGCCAATAGATGTACAGGTGGCCAGAGCAGACAAGCGGGTCACAACATAAGATGAACGATCGAACAAGAATTTCACTTGTTACCCAGTCATCAAAATGTCGATGACTGTCACGTTACCGATCATATAATCAGATCGGTGGCACAACCGAGAGACGCTAGTCGCATCAATCTAGGCGTCACAGATCACGAGCTATTACAATTGCGAGAACGTAATACAGTATTTTCGATGATGCGCTGTACCCGTTCTCGCCACCACCGTAGTCTGCCTTAATTTTTTCTTTATAAATTCGCCAGTATTTCAATCGATCGAGCTCATGTGTGCTAACGTGCTGAAACTGTGTGCACCACGATTAGCACCAGCTTTAGACCGCATAGCTTCGCATGTACAGAAAGCAATCCGTAGCTTTTGGGTGCTTCTATTAACCAGTTAGTGAGCCAGTCGGTTAGCAGTTAAAGTAACCCTATCAGTGCCCTCATTTAGCGCTTGAATGGCTCCACTCATGTAGTTTTAACAGTAACATTGGCATTTTTCGTAGGCACGACGGTGGTAGCGGCGTCGGAGTCTCAATAGCGCACGATATCGCATTATCGCTAAACGGCGCTCCCATCACCTCCGGCGATGCACAACGCAATCGTTGCCGTAACAACCCTCACAATACCTGGCGAGCTACAGCTACGACCTGACGACCCACAGCCGCTGCTGCCATTGCTCGCGCTGTTGTGATTCCTCGTGTTTCTGATGAGCAGAGCGTGATCAAGATTGACGGCTTAAGTCGCCGTCTCCCTGTACGGTCGCTGGTCCTGTTGCGGCTAATATTCCTCTTGTGCTCCTAATATACAAGCCATATCAGCGTTGTGCATAACTACTAGTATAGTATAGTATGCTATCAGTTATAGTATAAGTGACGCGCACGCCAAAGAAAAAGCTGTTCAATTCTATCACATCACAGATACATGCTAGCAGATGACGTGACATACGACGCTGTGTGCTTGACATAAAATGAGTTCGTGCTATGGCGCGTCCTATGATTCTTGACGTGATCGTGCCGGCGTAGCCTTCTGGTAAATATGTAGGATAACGCCTATCAGCAAAGCCAGTTAGACAGACAACTGGTCACAAGGGATAGCATTCAAAGTGCAAATAGCACGAAAAAAACAACTACCCCAACATAATTATTATGAACATGCACGCATCCGAAAGCAACATAATATGATTGCAAACACTGATAAACATTTTTGTACAATGTTTTGTGGAATCGGGTGTCGACGGTCTTGAGTAAGCCGGGTTATGTATGTAACCTAAGTGTGCCGGGGGCGGGGGGGGGGGTCTGTATTTGTGTGCACATCAGGGAAGAACATAACAATCGCCATCTGTATGCCAACACGGGTCTTCCTTTTTGTGTCAGTACCTTATTCGCCGATGCCCACAAAAAGAACTTTTAAAAACCATAAACACTTCTACCAATGAAGGGAGCGGCAGGCAAATTTCGAGGGCCCGAAAGCACAAGTGTGTAGCGTGTAGGTGGACGTACGAGATGAGACAAAGCACAAAGAATGCTAACATATGCAGAAGAACAGATACGAGACATGTTGGTTTTCGTGGGCAGAACATCTGTGCCATAGTCATCGAAATCTATGTACCCCGCCATTGCTTGTCTTCGCCTTCTAACTGCTTCCAATGATTCGCTATGATGACGCCTGTGCGATTGACAACGCGAACAACGCCAGTACATGAACGACAATTTGTTGTGACAACATACGCGAAGACACATTGCGTATGCCGAAGAAAGGTAACCAAACGTAAAGACATATTGGCCACCGGCTATGTGTGCTTAAAAGTGATTCCTTGTGGCCTAATGTGATTATGGCACAAGCAGGTAGCTATGCGCGGATTCTGTAATTGGGTTTTTCTGAGTACGCATGTTTCACGCTCGACACATGTAAATTAAGACCAAATATACATTTGGTCACCAGGTGTGTATATACACTTAGTGATGTACTACTGACTGATGAAAAACAGCAACGTTATCGGCAGCGACGAATAGAGATAAAATAAACATACTAAAATAACTCTTATGTAATATAAAACAGAATTCGTAGCTGGATGGGGTTACAGTCAGCAGTTCCTAAAAATATACTACGATACGTTAATTGAACGTAACAGTAACGTAAAACCATCTGCGTAGGTCATAGATACCGCTAGACAATAACACAGCACTTGCCAGCCTCTATCCTGTCTTGACCGTGGTCTGCACATATAAGACGATAAGCAAACGATTAAAATAAATGTAAAAATCATTGTACAGGACTATCCTGGTCCACACGAGTTAAAAATATCCGGTTCACCTAGCGAAGCGTCACATCGTTTTGAACCGTAAAAAAACAACTGGAAGCCAGCGCCAATTCGACCAGCACTAATACGACAGGCCGTAATAGTTCAAAATAATTTTTCATTCCTTATAAAAATGTATGCCTTCGGGATCACTTTTGTATACGTCAGCCAACCTATAGGCCAATTAATATCACTTTTCGCATCAAACTACGGAGGTCAGCAACGTGTAAATTAGCAAAATGACGCCGTACACGCCCTCTAAACTTCGATAGACTCCTCTAACTTTGTCCACTGGAAATGCCCTCGGGCGACCCTGAATGATCGCTACACCGCACAAATTTCTTATCTCACGGACTCAAGCAACCTGAGCTGCATCGTGGTTTACGAACGGGTTGATAAAAAAAAAAAAAGTTTTATCGACAAGAACCGCAATCACGTTTCGAACAGTGCTCTTGATGGCGTTATATATAAAATTGATTCTATATTTTTAGGGAATCGACAACGTCTGACACACGATGCAGTAAAGGTAGCTTCTTTTCGTTCTTGAAAAATAATTTTTGGACGATCTTTAGGTAAATAGCGCCGCCATCGGAAATTCAGGCCGTCATCTTTGCATTGCTTTGAAAAAAATGCTCGGCGCCTGTCAGCCGTGTTTCTCAATGCTACACTAATCGAAGAGACCGACCTAACCTTACTTAATTTATCGAAGCAATCAACTGTAACATAGCACACAGGGAACTTGGCCACTGGCAACACGAGATATGTCAACTACAATACGACTCCAAATACCACATATGTCCATTTAATGGCAGTATATACTGAAAGACGTAGCAATGCACTTAGGAGTCTTCTGATGAGGCGTTCTGTCTAGTGAAATAGTCGTTGACATTTCGACAAGGACAAGAGCGCAATAAGGTTTAAGGTTTAAAATGAGAAAAATTAAATAGGCGAAAGGTCAGTTCTTTGGAAAATCCATCTGGTATTTTATATTATGATCTACCGGCATGACCAAAAGAGGGGTAGGTGCGATGTACCTATCATTCACGGTATGGATCGTATAAATAGAAACCATTTCACCTAGCCAGCAAACATGGTTCGTATTTTCTGGGTTTGCTGTTAGGATTAGCAATATTTTGCAGAAATCGATTGAGTTTATTGTTCGATTCGTAGATGCTAGATGTCAACCAATATTAAGAGTTCCCAAGTGTATCGGGACCGAACTCTGCTGCTATACAGAGACGATCAGACGATGACTCTTTCCTGATAACCAACATCTTTCTGTAATGTTTTTTTTTCTCATTTATTTGTTATATCTAACCTATGTATGTATTGAGCTTGTACACCGACCAAAATGAAAGTAAATGCTCGCTTTTGTTCACGACTTCCATTACGCTTACCAGACCCTGCTGCCTCTTATCTCAGTTCTGCTTTACTACCTATTCAGGAAAAGTTTCGCAGAAGAACATCTCCCTCAAACTGGTCTTCGAACAAACGGTGAAGCCTTGTCGCGGTTGGACGACGTTTATGCTTAACAACAATATAAACAGTCGCATACAGTCTCGAATGAATGAGCTCGAAGATTGCTTTGGGTGATTTTTTGCCCTGCAAAAAGCCCTCGCCATCAAAGGCAAATTTTCCTCGAACTCTCGGCTTCTAGCGGTGTTGATGACGGCAGCCGATCGTCTCTTGCAGCTCACTTGGAGTAGCATCAATGGAAGCGATCTTATGGGGCAATCCTTCCACCGAAAATGCAGTCATCAAATACGAATAGACACGAATCTAGTAATATAGACCCGTTGATGCGTTAGCCCTAATGGAAAAGTCCATCAATTGAAATTGAATAGCACTGTTGAAAAGATGCTTAACGTCTTTAGAGCCAATGTTCAATTGGCTCTAAAGACGTTAAGTTGTCACTAGGAGATAATGGCATAGTTCAGTCTGTAATGCCTTCACTTCCAGCCCTTCCGCTGGCACGTGTCGACGAAAAAAGTTTTGTAGGAACTATAAGCCAAGAGTATCTGGTGAATTTATGCTTGGAACTTAAAATTAGTTTATACTATATTGTTAATGTCGAACTTGAGATGAGCTGCCTTGAGATTACGTTCAATGCAGACAGCGATCCAGTCTTTTCCTTTTAGTTTTCTAAGTAAATGAACAATGCTTACTTTCGTCAAGGTAGGATAATTAATCGCGTTAAGCAAGCGTATTATACTTAAAATATAAATTATTAACTATATCCGTTATTCTTTTCGAGCTAAACAATGAGGATATTGATTCAAGAGAGCTGCTTCGCTGAATTAGATCGTTTCAGTCGCTCCCCAATCGTATCCTCGAAGTATCCACTATTCTGAAAGTCACTCATCTTCTTTTGTAGAAGCCACCTCATATTAGCAATTTCTTAGGGCAAAATTGGACTCGGACGTTGACAACACTTATACGTATCTATCAATGTAGCGAGTGTCAAGCTTATACGTGACTCCTTCATAATATCATAGGAGCAATGAAGAGTCTCGTCGTCTCTGGACATGTCTACGTCGCATATAATATTTTCTTTGCTTTAGTCAGACGAATATCTTATCTGTCGCTGTGTCTCCGAATTGGAATCGGACGTTGTAGTGCCCTTTGAAAGACAATTTACCTCTGACAACTCTTAGCGTACCTAAGCAAATCGACCCTTCAGACATAATCACTGTGTCTTAAGCTGAGCTTCATGAAGGAACTAGCCTTTTTGCTTAGTTCAGTTTGTTCTAGCCCTACGCCGTCGTACTATGACATTTGTAAAAGTATATCGGATACAATATACGTACGCGTAATAAGTACACGCGAACAAGGAGTAATCTCTCTGGAAGTGAAGTTAGCTAGGCGTTACACAGCGGAACGCCAACGCTGCTGCTGCTGCAAAAAAAAAGAAATTTGTCTAAGTCTATAACAAGACCTATGCTTCAGTACTACAAATGACGACAACAATATTGACAGTGACAAAGTGAAGCTGATGAATGAGACAGCTGAATATCGCCATTCTTTGAATGCTTCAGCTCTCAGCTGGTTTGGCCACTTCAGTTTTTCTTTAGGCATCCTCTAACCGGTCAGTCTTGTCGTCGTGGCCAGTTGTCAAATCAGCTCGCCATTGTTTGATCATTCACAAACAAATTGTGAACTGGTAGTTATCCTATATTCCTCTGATCGTTGTGGCCAGCGTCGTATCGTTTCCACTACCTGAACTACTATGAGCCTACCATTACTAGCGCCCTGAGGGCAGCCACGCAAAATAGAAGTAAAGCTCCTGATGCAACGACGAAAACAACTTTTATTACGAACTACGAATAGCTATTGCTTTGTCACCTGTGGCTGTTACTGCTTAATTTACTTTCCTTTTCTCTGTTATTTTATCCGCTCCCTCTTGCGCGCGTTCCCTATTACAACTATTGTTGTGGTGACCGTCTAAAATCCTGTTTTGGCCACCTGTCACAAAAGGGCCGTTGACAACAACAACATTGATCTTGTTCCGTCTGACAAACACAGGTGGGTGGCAATGCCGTTTATTGCTGCGGTACAATTAGCACTATAATAACAGCAATGTTACTGGTGACTATTTGCTATAGATGTTGGTAGCGCTCCGTTGTAACCCCCCACTATCGCGGTCGGTCCCCCACAAAGACAGAGATATAAATAGGATAAACAAACAGCAACTTAGCCCCTCATTCGTTCATTCTTCATCTCGGAAGACAATCAACAGTTGGATTAGGGAACATCCTCCATAAATAGGATCGTCCCCTGAGACAATAGTAGCGGCGGCTGGCGCAACAGCACCCTTGGCAACGTGACTAACAAGACGAGCAGGAATAACAACACCAATGATAAATGATGGCTACGGCAAAAACAGTTATAACAAAAATTCAGCTGCATGTTGCCGTAGTCCGCTTTAGTATCTCAAGAGATGTCCTCCCTCCAAATTCGACAAGATGTATGCGACATCCGGGTGTTCCAAAACGAGGAAAACTTTACTAAGAATTTTTATTATCTTGTTAGGATAATGCCACCGGCAGATCATAGCTATGGTTACAGTTTACTGGCACCAGATTGCCTAGTTGCTATTAAATGAATCCTATTCATGAAGCCTAAAAAAGAGTTCCGTTGTGCGACCCTTTTGTTGATGCCAGTCTTTACTCTTGAGAGAAACAGTCGCTGGCTGAGTAGTTCTGGCTTGAAGGGAAAGTAACGTGCCGTTCGCCATAGAATTCTATTGTAGCTGTTATGACAACGTTGTAATAAAACCAATTATTTCTGCAAGTACACAGATGCGCATCTATAAAGTCGACGTCAGTGCCCAATTTGACCATTAAAGGCCCTTGACAAGGGATCGAGCTTCTAGTTCTTAGAGTACATTCGCTTCTACTAGCAGCATTATCCGTTTCCATTAGCCAAAGGGCTATGCCTTTCAGTCGACGGAAATGTCCTGCTATTAATGGAGACGGCTTCGTGTAATCCACGCTTCAAAATGTCCCTGTACTCTTGCGCACCATTCTCCAAAGCCTCTTATTACATCACTGCCGCCCACCATCGACCCAGTTAATTTTTGAGGGGCCCAGTGTATATCTGTACCTTAGCGCCGCATTGGCCTACTGTTCCTTAAACTTCCGAAGGTAGTTCGCTGACACAGGTAGGTCGCGGAGCTGGCACCTAATTACTTGCGGTTGCTGTTCGAATAGCAAATAGAGTACGTTAAAAGAAGTGGGTACAGCTGACAGCAGTGATTCTATAATTTACATACAAAATATAGGTTAATACTCGATTATTAACAGGCACAAACGAGGTTATCACTTTATGACGCCATGCAGCCATGTGGACGATGCAGTAGGTCATATATACACATACGTTGGTGCACTATGTAAAATAAGCTTTACGCATTGCTATACGGCGACAGTCGCGCTAGGATTTTGTGTTGTCTCGTTTCAAATCGATTTCTAGGGGAAAATCGCAGCGGTTTTTATTTGTCACGGCTATTAGGATTAGATGCAACAGGGGCATTGAATCAAGTAACGATAAACATTGTCGTCAAAGATTGAGGATTAAAATAAGTTATCACAAATAGTGAACGTCGTAAGATTTCACGCTCACGGCGTGTTCCAGCCTGTGGAAAATATCCATTACATAATGCTCTTGCAGTAGCCATAATCGACTGTTGATTCTGAAGCTGGCGGCCTAAAGAACCCTCGCAAATGGCTTTTCTCATAACAGATAGGGGAACAAAGCCTAATATATGCACCGCTATATTGTATGGAAGGATTGAAATAAGCAAGACTCTTTACACGAACAAATCGAATTGGGCTTAGTTGTCATATCATTCGAAATGAATATTTATTGTTGTTTATGATCGCTGCTTGTTTATGTTTTTATTGTGCCATTACTACTATTGCTATCGGTACCGCCATTGTTTACGTTTAATCATACCGTGATCAGCATAATAATTAAATAAAGTACATTGTTCGATGGTATTGACTGTCAGACAAACACCTAAACACACCTATATGTTTCTATAGACGTACAACGGTGTACATGTGTTCGTTTACGTTTGGGTCAAATGTGTTTGATTCAAGAAAAAATTATATTCGCCTTCACCAAAGCACAAATTCGGCCCTAAACAGCTCTGAATGGACACCCGTAAATAGTAACTTTATAAGTTAGAGGAGAAGCTAGAGTGACGCGTCTTGCGACGAACTGCTAAAAAAATTATCAGTAAGTTTAAATTTTTCTCTTTTTTTTTAAATTTACCTGTAAGATTTCCTTGTTGACATTAATCAAACATTAATAGTGATGTTAAATAGCAAGACGTTAAGGCTGAAAAAATTATAAGAGATACTCTTACTTTTGGCTACGTTCGAAGCTTGTTATAAGTAACCAAAAGATACTTAGTTTCGACTAGTGCGCAGTATGGAACGTGGCGTTATGTCCCGGCGAGCGGCCCCATGTATGTCAACGAAAGCTGGTCGTGATTAAACTCATAAAGTTCTGCCACCTAACGAGTACGATACTTTACGAGTCTGTATGTACGACAATGCATCGATAAGAAAGTCGAGCAATTATTGGCTAAATTGTTACAGCGTTACGGGCAAATCGGCCGTGCACTCGTATTGGTAAAGGTCAGACATCCGTTAGTAGTGGAAAGGATTGAATCAGGTCCTCATATATAAACCGAACGTATCAGATCCAGTTGAGCAAAAAAGAACTTGGAAGGAACAGCTTATTTTCGATCCTCCGCTTCGGCATTGTTCTTTGTTGGGCATAATTGATTGATCTACAGTTTCTCTGAACAGGTCGTTTTCCTCTGTGATATTAGTGGGTTTTCCTACGAGGCGTAGATACTTGACGTGTTTCGAACGTCGAATAGTTTGAATATATTTTTCCTATTTCGATCCTTTATCACCCATGGAAAAATTTGGTAGTAAAAATAGCGGTAGCTGCACTATAATTGTTAAAAAGAAACGTTGATGAAGAAGCGGCCCACGTTTGCGTAGTGTATGGCCTTTGTCCGGAATCATTTGATCTGGGCGCGTGAGGGCGTCAAGATTGAAAATTCGACGGCCAGACGAGGAGGGTCAGGAAGATCGCACGTTGGGGAAACGTGCGATCTTCTTGACCCGGACGTCTGACAACGCCACTTTTGAGCCCTATATTGACCGGTCAACTAGCCAGACTAGAACATTGGCGGTCGTGCCTCTGTTGGAACGCTTTGTTTTCTACAGGACGTCTAAATTCGGATCATACCATCCTTCAACATATAGTCTATGTATATGCATACATAAAAGATATAATCGTACAGCCGAAGATTCTGAGACACTGACTTCTGACTTATCGACGAAGCAGGTGGGCAATCTGGCGAACGGCCACTTGGTCATCAATTATTCGGTCGCAGCTCATTTTGGCCATCCCGCTTGGACAGGACTGTCGTATCGCTTGCGGTCGTTTTTCTAGCAAAGACGGGAAATTGCTGGTACGCGCGCTGCATAGGATCTCCATGAACAAGTGGATGAACTAACCGACGGACGCAGTTAACAGCTAAGCAAGGGCCACTCTTACCTTGTCGAGAAAAGCGTGAGTTTGCCGTCTCCGTCGTCTCCGACAGCCGCTGTGCGGGCGCGATTTCCGCAAGGCGAATCGTGTGCTTTTCGTCTGCAAGTTCAAATGTGTATCAGCTATTGCTGCAGACATAACCGTAATGACGATGGCAACTATTACTACCGTCATACAACAACAGCGGCAAGAATAACGCCATTAGCAGCGAAGGCAGGGGTCCTATCGTCAGTGACGATCCCTTTCCGCTCGGGGTGGTATTAGTTACGTTGGCGATGGTTGGAATCGCTT
This sequence comes from Varroa destructor, assembly GCF_002443255.2. Classification (NCBI taxonomy): domain Eukaryota; kingdom Metazoa; phylum Arthropoda; class Arachnida; order Mesostigmata; family Varroidae; genus Varroa; species Varroa destructor. The sequence continues at coordinate 33,640,614 of NW_019211454.1, forward strand.
CGGCTACACCGACCGCTGCGGTTTTGTTTTCCGTCGCTTCTCGGCCTTTTGTTTTCGATTGTTTCAAGTGCTGGAAACAAAAGCTCGACGGATGAATAAACGAGAACGCGAGAACATGCGCGTGGCGTCATCGTCGAAGAATTTGTCATAGACACTAGCTGCACTAACCGAGCCCGGTATTATTATTAGTACTTCAGAGCGTTAGCAGATGTCATCGGCGGTAGGAAGAGGCCGTGGGCCGTCAAGTGCTGCTACGGCAGCTGTACCAACAGCGGGCGAATCGTGGCTTCGAAACATAAACGTTAACAGCAAGTCAACAAAAGAAAGCGGGCTTAAACAACTGAAAAGGGGGTAGGACGTTGTCTGTTAGCCGCTCCGGCCGTAGCAGGCGTCTTCCTGTAAATACAATTGACCATTCTGGTCGATGGCGTCTGCGGCCCGCGTCCACGGAAACAGATATTTTACTGAGAAGCGAACACGGCAAAGAACAAATGGATTGGTGAAAAAGTAACAACAGGAAGAACAAGCTAGCTGAAAATGAAATTGTACTTTGGAGGTGGCTATTGGGCCGTTGAGTGGTTTACGGATGAGTCGAAAAGCAACGTCTGTTAGCTCTAAATGGTTAGGATTATTAGCTGCAAGGTGTCCTCGAGTCAGAATTCCTGCGATTGGGCACAGGCAGCCATTCTGATTTATTTGAACGGAACGCTAATGCGATAATATGATTTCTATAGCATTTGAATTTTTGACGTCCAATTCGTTCTTTTCGAAAAAATTATCTAGTTCATTTTTTACATGTTAGCATAGTACCGCCGAATGTACGTTGGATGCTTGCATGAAACACTACGGTGTTCTCACGAGGCGACTGCCTTAGAACTCTAACGGCTTATCCTAACCTTCAAAAAGCGTACCATTCGGCTTAATTCAACTTACCAATTCGGTTCATTATACTGTATTAGTATTTCGTTAAAGGTGAACCTTAGTGTTGGCCCGGTAAACTTGAAGACGTTTGTGATATCTTAGTCTCGTATAAATACCGTATAAAATGTACCTACTTGTAATAAGCTGACTACATTTTCAGTTTATTACAAGGTTATGCATGTGACACTATGAGGACGCTCTTAATAACAAACAACGTGTGTAGATTTTGTCTGTTTGTTAGTTCTGGGACCGCAATTGGCTCACCGTGCAATATTATCCCTCGTCGCTGAACGATAACCCACATAGCGAGTCTATCGCTTCCGAAACACGCTGAGTGTCTATTTATCGACCCAATCGGTTTTTTCTCCATTCTCTTATCTGTTCGTTATTCTGTTCAATCGCCGAGTTCTTTAACAGCTACAGTTCTGTCATTTACTACAACTACGGCCATTAAACGACTTTGTCTCTGTTTCTATCTTATCGCCGCTGCTACTTCTGCCGAATTATGTCCTGCCACTATGGCGCACATCGGGTGCTTGCCACCGCAGATACCCCTTCTTCTGTTTCACATCGCCCCTTCAGCTACCCTTCTCCTTTTGTTCGTTATCGTTCTCATCGTCTTCTGGCGTCTTCTTCCTATACATTGGCTTTTATAGTTACATTTCGGTTCTCCTAGTGTTCGTAAGATGTGCGGTGACTGGAGGCGACCTCTGGTTGGCTATCTGACAGCCGTCTGAGAGGCCATCATCGTAGTAGCATCACGACGACCGCGCCGGCGGTGGCGGCGCCAGCGATGGCGGAGGAAGAGCCGACGCCAATGATGGCGACCGCAGAAGCGTTTGTTTTGGGGTCTCCAACCTCCCTGTACCGACCTTTAGCTAAATCTTTACCTTCATCCTCATCACCATCGTCACGACGATCATTATCAGCGCGACAGTCACCATTCTTACCAGCATACTTATCTTTACCTTCGTCGTGCGGTGCCACTGTCCTGTTTCGGCCAGTTGGATAGTGTGGAACAACTTGGATGGATGCGCCGTCCGTCTGCCGATTTATACTATGATCGTGTATGTATGTATGTACACAGTGAAGCACCTCCTGGAAGCTGGTCGCCGTTGGCAAAACCACAAGGTCGACCACTTTCGCTTTTTACGTCATCGCCTAACTCCACGTCGCCTAATCATCATAATAACAATATGCATTACTCGATGACAGAGTCAGCGAGAGGGCAGCAAACAAATCGCCAACGTCAACATCAGCACAACAGCAATAGCAGCAACAAGAGAACGCATGAATGCAGTAAATTTCACAACAGATACAAACCCAACTACACGTAAAAGCATTTAATAGTAAAGGGATTTATCATTGAAACAATTTCAACAAATTTGGTTTCTGTTCGTGCGTTTCAAAATCGAAACGCTAACGCCTAGAGATGTCCACATCTACGACGGCAAATTGGGCTTCAGCGAAACGATGTTTCATTTACGCTTTTTCTTTAACCAATCACTCTACTATACCGCTATGGTACGCAGTGGGTGGCTACCTATACGTTCCACCGGTTACCTAAGTGCATAACTAGTACGTAAGCTTTCCCTTTGTCGCTAAATAAAGCCAAGATGTCGTACATTTCGAAACTAACTTTAATAATCACTCGAAGTCGATGCTTCAAATTCGCCTCGCGTCCCTTCGCCCCTGGAGGTGTCTACATCGAATGGTTTCAGTAGAGATGGTAGGGTATATAGAATAAACAACGACTGATCCAATGCTAACATAGAGGCTCTAGCTCGACGTTAACCCCGGTGGCTCTTGCTTAGCTTTTCAAAGCTTATCATAGACAAATCGGCACGGGAACTATGAGGCAATCCACACTCGCTGAGTGACAAATAACAACACTGCACCATTTGTGAACTATGCGTTTCGACGATATTTCGGCGTTCTCTTCCCTCCCTCTTCCACGTTCTGATTGCGATGAAGCTGCTCTCAGAGGTGCACATATCTCCTCCGTTCGCTGATCCATTTGGAGAGAGAAGTCGTTCACCTTTTAGATCCATCTATTCAGTACCTGTTGATCGCGATACAAAATCTATCGAATGTGCGAGTAGTTGCTAGAGTGCGTTTACGATTCCAGCTCTATAATACAATAGACGACAAGCCAAACAGAAAGATTTAGTCTTTCCTGTGTCCTTTTTTTTATTGGTCAAACACACACGCACACACATATATATACATATATACTGTTTTGTTCTTTATGCATAAAGCAGCATTCAATGTTACGCAAATACGGCATAGTTTGCAAGCTTCGATTAGAGGGAAGATCGCATATGCAGTATAGTTAATTGATAACGACTGTTATTTATTTGAAAATTATGTGATAATGGCATGTTCGTCGTGTAATCGGTACACGATGATATACCCATCCGATGTATACTAATGCGTCCTGTATGTACCTGTACATTTTAGGGAGGGGGTACAATCGAAGGTGATACATAGTGAAAATCGTGAATTTAGCGAAAAGTCAGCTGTCGTGACCTTACCACCAACTTGTAACGATTCAGAAATATATACAAACGGACCTCGATGTACCTGTAGTCAGCTGCATACGTTTCTTGCCTGGCTGTACAGATCGCTTCGTATGTTCTGTGCGTGTACTGATCCTATGGGCGCTTGACAATATATGGCTAAACTACTCAATATTGAAGCCACAAGTTGTTTTTGGCACAGTTTAAATAAGTTGCTCCGTTTGCTTTATAATTCGCACTACTAACTACGTTCTTTTTTAGTTAGCAAACAACAAAAAATAACAGCATTCGGTATATTTTTGATACTTGCTTCTTTTGATCTGAAATTAAACGCAGCGTTGCCTGTATGCTCTCGTCATATCGTTCTTCATATGGTTATCGTACTGAGTAGTCGGGCAATTTAGCTAGACCCCCCATGACTGGCACCATCATAAAAAGTTATACCGACGCAGTACGGCTTCGAGTCTCGCCTGCGCGACCGCATATGCGTCAGCCACGTGATCGACTCGATCTACATTTTTTTTTTCCGCCTTACTTGACCGATAACAGTTGCTATTTAGACGTACTGCTTTCTTATTTCTACATAACGAATCTGTTTGTTTAATTACTGTTTAACATATTAAATAGTGCCAACCTTTTTTCATTATTGTTCTATGCATTAAGGGTTGTTTACCTGCTTGACGTATTTAACTTTCTACGGTCGTAGAAATTTATAGAGGAGCAGATGTTATATAGACGCCTATGCGATGCGGGTCGTTGAGTAACGACTGTATTGACCTTATGTACCTTAAATCAACAATAGCAGGCGGGACGGAACGAGATTTATGCGAACGCTGTTTGTTTCGTAAAAGATATATGCTGACACTGAACGATCCCATACGCACGCGACGTCGCAATATTTGCGGCTATTGCAAAACAAACAGTATAATACCAAACAACAGCTTCCGGAAGTGAATGGTAACGAAACCGGATTGCAAGAAGAACCTCGAATTGTTTCATTCTTAGTACTACACTGTTTGGTCTGGGATTTCGTCCTGCTCAGTGGTGGGCGGGCCCGTTACCACGGCGGCTAAAACCTTAAGTTGTAGAACGTTAAAATGTCTGCATAGACATTCTATGTTGTCTCTTCAAGTGTGCATGCCTGTATCTATAAAAGCTGAGACAAGCGACCACCTGTGCGCGTACATCCGACACACTGCTAAGGGAAAAAGGACTGCTGCATCGAAACCTGCAGTTGAAATAGTGCTAGTAACAACAACAATATAACTAGCAATACGTAGTATACCACCACAATGGTCCACTTTCTAATCGTTTTGTTACTACTATTTGCTACATGCGTAAACAAACGACATTTTCGCGATCGGCGTCAAATTTTACTTACCTCTATTCTAAATAATACTACGTATTTATGCGTCTACGTATAGACAAGACCGTAACGATATACAGTCTTTATGACGCTTAGACAAACGCGTATCGTGACAAACGAAATATGATTGGAATATCGCTTCGACAGATATGACTACAATCATCTCGATGAGCGCTGCTCACTCTACGAAGTAGCGGTAACAAACGGCCACCGAAATATTTTATCAATAGCGCGTACTACACACGGCGTTCGTTTAAGTATTTTTTTAAAACCAACACTCAAAAACTTTTATACATTTATTTGCAGAGCCACCGCTGCTGTTTTTTTGAGGCAAAACGTGAGTAGAATTTCCCTTTACTCCACGAACCGTACAACATTTGTGACTAGATAGGAAAATATATATATATATATATATATATGCATATACACACACGTAAAGCAGGTGAATAAAGGAAGCAAAAATAAAAGCTGAACGGGGGGTGTTTGGATTAGCTGATAAGAACCCTAACCATACTACTCGATGGATAATATAAGCTCATGTGTGTCTATCGTAAATACTGCTGAAACCGGCCGCACACATACAGTTTTCTCCGATGTTTGTCCGAACTTACTTTGTTTTAACTAGGGAACTACGCAAACGCCAGACACCGCGTGGGCGATTGCCAGGGCAAATGCTATTCCGTGATAATGTCGAGAAGTTGTTGTTGTTGTTGTTGCTTTCGTTCGTCTCTCTGATTTGTTCACTCGTGCTGTGGACGTACATTGTTAGTGGCTGTCCAGTCACTTAAAGTCGTAGCCAGCAGCAGTGTCAGCATGGGTAACGGCTACTGGGACTTAACCGTTCAGTCGAGTTGCCGCACGCGGAACTGGTGAGCTTTCCTAGCTCCATGGCAAGAGTTCCTTGCCCTGTCGTCGTCTCACGACTGTCGCCATAGCTGCTGCCAGAGTCCCCACCAATTTCGTACCCCATACCCCTGGTGACAATGAGTGATTTTTGTCTGAACTACTAGCGGAGCTGCTGTTGTCGCCATCTCTGCTCATACTATCACCGCTAGTGCTGTTGCTGAAAACGAAGGCCAAAATGCAAATAGTGAGGATCGCAATTTTCACCTTTTCCAATTTCTAGTGCTTCGAATATTGCTGAGCGCAACGAGCTTGCTAATCAACTAGTACTTTGAATATGTAGTGCATGCCAGCCGATTATCAACACCCTATCGACCCAATTCACCCTTGGATAATCGAATGGGCTGGGCGGGAGATAACTGTGTGCCTCGATAGGCTGTTTGTAGATTTCCGCCGCCTATCCTGATGCGGAGTAGAAACAAAAGTGGTCATTGATTTCGATTTGTTACCACTGCTGCCCGAAGTGAGGGCAGCATCCTCCGTTTTTGCCGTTGGATTCCACGTCTTATATCGCTTTGGTTCCTTTTCGCTTGTCTTATTGCTATCTCTCCTGTACGTTGCACACATTGATTTTTGAACATCGTTTACCCACATTCGACTCCTTCAAAGTCTTCCTTTTTATTTCTCTTTACTGAACTTTTACTTCCAGCAGTTGCTGACAGCAACGTGTGCATACACGGGCAGATAAGCTCACCTTTGACGCCAATGCTCTTGCGTAATGCTCTTCAATGACAATTCAAGGCTTCGAAACGCCAGGATGCCATACGTGTCGTAGCATGTCGTACACGTATAGGAAGTTTGTTCTTGTGATCATGTACATGTAAATACGTATCGACCTTAGACGCTTCTTTATAAAAGGGACCGTTTGCGTTCGATAAACAACGCTTTCAACTATCAACCGCTATCGTTGCGTTACCGTTCGCTATTGAATGACAACTTTGGTTAAGCCAATTAGATAAACGAGTGCTCTTTGATGTCATTGAAAGAGCAGCAATAGGGTGCCACTAATAACATGAATTACCACTGTCTATCATTTCTATTAACAAACACCCACCCACACGTCGACGTTCAATGTATTGGGTTTGTGATGTTGCTGTTGATTTCAAATAGAATATATATAAGCTCTAGTGTATATTCTGCCTCATATATCGTTCGTTTTTTAACTTTAAGTTTAAATTGACCCATTCGCATTTGTGGCAATATAATTAAATAGGAAATCATTACTCGAACTGGCAAGACGTAGGATCTTTTGAAATGATAATAACAAACCCAAATGTGCGCTATATTACGCCAATATCTATATAAGCGTTCATCCGAAAACATCTACAGAAAACAGAGAACACGAGCAATTTCTCTCCCTAAGCAGCAAACAGAGTAAATGTTAGCCAAAATGTTTCGCAGTTCAAATAAGAGAACGGCTCGGTTCTTAGACAACAAAAAATGTTGGAAGATGCTTATTGTGCTTGTGATTTTGAATACATTCTTCGACACTTTCTGGTACCCGCAAAGCGCAGGAAGTCGGTTCGTATCGTTACATCTTAGTACATAGACATGCGTATACATACTTATACTTTGTCTTTAATATGATAATGATTCGTTGCACGATTGCAGGATCACCAGACGCACGGCCACCGCGGGGGGGAGGGGGGCGTCTTGGCCTCCTTAGCCGTCAATGACGGCGCGTATATAGACGGAAAACAGAAAATCGAAATCATTGACTGGCCATTTGCTGGTGATGACACAGTGTGATTTCACAACAACTTCGTCGGCGCCGTGTTCGTCGTCTAGCATGAGCTTTCTCTAGATGATTATGCGGTTCTCTGGTGTCGTCCAATTATTGACGCTACTTCTACCGCTACTGATACGACTACTACAAGTGTTTTAGTTGACGGGCAGTTGGCAGCTGGCCGTTCACCTGCGACGTCGAGATTCGGTTTTGTACCCCATTTGCGCCCCTCCCTTAGTTCCCTATCGCACCTCTCTCGCGGTTTCTACCTTTTTCTCTAGCTAGCTCTTTACATAGCGATGCGTCATTGGATGCCATCCAAAAAAATTAGTTCAGCGTACGCGTCGCCACAGTGAAGCACCTGTCTAATGCTGTAGTCACTTTTACTACTACCGACGATTATGACTGTCGACACAACGCGCAACTTTCACCGCGGCATTCTTTCGCGTTTACGAACGCTTGTATTCCAATACTTTTCAAAAATCTATCACTGCGAGGGCAGATGCATCCGCGAAAATCTATTCGTCCACCTGCCAGAAAATCTCTACGGAGATACCATTATGGGCTGATAAGGAGAACATGTGGGCCAACAATGGCTATGGTCACAGCCATTCTGTCAAGTGCGCGACACGTAGATTTTCGATGGCTTCTGCGCCAAAATGTGTACCTTACACCGGCCTGACGACTCTCCTTTTTGAGCTGAAGTCGATCGAGCCGACGATTGTATCACTAAGGAGAATAGAAAATCAAAGGTTCCTGACAACTTGGCCATACCAAAAGATGTCTTAGCCAAATCTTACGTGAAGATACATCTTGAGATAAAGCAGATATAATAATATATAGTGCACAGATAAAAGAAGCTAGATTAAATCCTCTTTCCGGATGACAATTTGAGTTGATTTCCAAATCTGGGGTATAGGGCTGAGTTGTTGTCAGATTTTTAGTTGTGGAAATCCAATCTTCCAAAACTGTATTTTACTACGAATATGTAACAAAATTCATTTTAGTAAAAGGTACTTCTATGATTCATTACATAGTGCGTTGTATAGAAGACTGGGAGATAAACGAAGATTCAGCTTTTAATCGACGGCAACCGAACACTCAATCAGCAGGCTACCACATGAGTGGTCAAAAATGACCAACTTACGAGAGATTGATAGCTTAGCTCATAAACTTAACTAAAACAAGCCAAAACTAACTTTATCTACATTTACATAGATATAATTACATATATGCCGAATGTCTGCGGAACGGGGTCCAACGTTTGTGGTGATTTGTCATTTATAATCTTTTCAAATTAACCGCCTAATAAGTAATTCCACATAAGAATTTCCACATAAAAAGTATTTTCGCAACATGAATATATTGACAAAAAAAAGAGAAATACGCAAAGGTGGTAGAAACGTGTTACGGTATTGATTATGGAATTTTTTTCCTCCTGCCATGTGAGCAAAGAGCTCGTAATTGTTATGTTCCAAGTTACATTATACAAAAAGGACCTAGATGACGCCATATAGTGCTAGCTTATGTTGCTGTATACCTCAACAAAAACATGTGTTACATTGCAAGTATCTGCAAAAATTCTAACCACATCATACGGAACGTGTAACACCTGGCTGAGTTGTGACTATTTGATGACGTTATATTATTATAGTTTGATTGCGTCTTTGAAGTGTTTTGCCGACTTGCGTAAGAGTTGCCATACAGAAACGATATGATTAAACGAGAGATTAACGAGATCGTTACTGACATTCTGCGGTGGATCTGTTATGTCTTCATGTTGAACACGTCTCACGTTGAATCGAGTTCACGCGCTTGGTCTGCTGTTGCAAAAGCTTTGACCAATGGTCATCACGCCATGACATTTGCTTGGCGACCAAAAGCGATGCTCAACAGAAACGAGTGTCATATCGTCTTGTCGAGTCTGCAGTATACACAGATTCTCCTTGAGTCCCTACATTGCAGTTTTCTAGAGAGGCTCAGTCCGCATTTTTCTGTCGTCCATCGCTATGCATGGTACGGGCTTGCAACAGGAAGAGAATCTGTTTACGTTTAGGGATTGAAGCAAGATGTTCAGAGGAATCTCAGTTGGCCTCTGCAACGGGATATGGCTTGGCCTGCAGACACTATTTAACAGTGAACTGTTGTTGTGTAATGCGGATGTTAAGTAAATTAAAAAAACCAGGTCAGTTGTTTTATTTTGAAAACCAATAGGTTCGCCTCTATAATATAACATATAGATATACAATAATTGACAGACATATAGATATACAATAATAAACATATAGATATACAATAATAACAGACGAAAAAAGCGTCTAATAATATAGATGATTGGGAAGCTTACACGCATTATGAGTCAGCGTAATTTTGAACGCACATGTTTGTAACAACCTCTATAAGAAGTTCACAGAGGTTCTGTCACGGTCTTAATAGGGCGTACAAAGAGATATAATTTGATATAATACATACGCTTTCTTGCACGTCTCTATCGATTATCTTATACAGTATTATTAACATTAATATATAATAAATATCGGCGGAGTGCCGACTACTTGAAATGGCTAGCCCATGCTGTCGAACTTTCGTTTCTACAAATAACATTGTTCATTATATTTGGCTCATAAAGTCGCACTCCACAAATACTCGTACGCAGAACACACGCTCGGATCTAACGTCGATACGATACTATCAATATGCTGTCATTTGTCGACGATTCACTCATTTTAATGCTAAGCCATGACTTATAGGTGCGACAAATTCATGTGGGTTAACTGCGGGAGATTTTTACGACTTTTCTTAAACTACTCTTACTACAGGTGATATTGAAGATGACGTTGATGATGGCAATGACGGCGATGATGATTATTACTGAGGGGTAAATGAGCTAACGCGTCCTGTTGCAACCGTTGTTATTCCGTCAGCTGCAGCCATTGCCATAGAAGTAGAAACGAAAAAAGACGAGTAAAAAGAATAGCAAAATTCGTGATCGGCGGCGCTAGCAGGACTTCGCCTCTTGTAGCTATCTCGCTGGCCTCTAGCTCGAAATACAAAACCAGTGATCCCAGACGACGATCCCCTCATGCAGTTAGTGCTACTGGAGACAGTGGGTCTAGTCGTTGGTCATGGCTGCGCATAGTCAACGCCGTAAGCCCCACTGGCCGTTGCCATCGCCACTTTCCCCTATAGCTTCTTCAGCGCTACGAGTGTGGTCACGCCCGCTGTTTAAGCAAATACTGTTACGATTAGCGTTAGGGCGGAAACGGGCGCTGCTACCGCTGCTGTTGCTGCTGCAGTAGTTCAGTTACGCCTGCAGGCGTACGGGAAGTAGTTGTGGTCACCATAGCTAGCAAGTGAGTAGGAGGCAGAAACTGAAGTAAAATTTCTTACAATTCTTGTGTCCTGCCTTGGATTTTGGGGTCGTGCGCTGATCGTCATCTATGACGAAATAGGAAGAAGTGTTTATCTAAGGGCAGAAGGGTATGGACCCCTAGAGGAGAAGATGATGAAAACTGTGTAGTGCGGCGTAGCCTTCAATAGTGGTGACAGTAGTTGTCGTTGCAGTTATAGTAGCGGTACTGGAAATTCCTTTTTTTTACGTTTAACACTACTAGTTATTCATCTGATGTGGACAGATCCTCGGAATGACCTATTCTTAGGTATAGCACCAAGGACTTGCCCCCGATACGAGTCCAACCTAACCGCTGGTCTGTCCGTTTATAATGGTCCACGATGGCTGCAGTCAGCAGCAGAAGCCAATAAGTCGCAGCCGGCGTGCCTTACAGGGGTGGGTGACAGAGTAGTGACAGTTTTTACTGTTGCCGTTTAGTGCTCGACCCCCCGCATCGCGACTGCGATCCACACCGTTCGGCAGGAAAATAGACGGGCAGAGGACCTAAAAAAGATGCTCAGATTAGCCAGAAGCAGCAATGGCAGAGCTGCCTACGAACTTGGTGATGAGTGATGATGAACCTGTTGCAATGGCGAAATCCGAGCTCCACATTGCAGCGTTGGCGTGGACTGGCAGAATCTCGTATCGCACCTTTGGCCAGATCTGATGACTATTTTACGAGCTGCTGAGCGCACGTTTCAATTAAGCGCACCGTCAGCAATATCACTACCAATAGCAACGACAACGATACCAGAGCTAAACAATCACAGCACAGCTTTACGTATCTATTGACATGTGACGCCTCTTTTAGACGCGGATCTGCTAAATATGGCTCCACAAAAACGCTCTCGTGGCTCTTATGAATGCATGCAGATAGCTCGTGCCTGCTGCTATAGATCTCTAAACTTGACACAATTTGAATCTGGCAACGATAACGGTGGTCGGATGCTAGTACGATATTGCAGTCAATATACTTATCTATTTTTATGTATGGCAGGTAATCATTACGACGGCTTCGTAAACCGTCGACTGATCCTTTCTTTTTCATCTGCTTTGTTCGTCCTTTGTCTGTTGCTGACGGCCTGCTTTAAACAACAAAAAAAATACCGCTCATGTGATAAAGCCAATAGCAGTTGATCTTACTGCAACGAATAGCAGAAAATGCATATGCAAAACTTCGGATTTGAATCGACCGTTTGTTGAAGGAGAAGGGTGTTCCAACTAGCAGGCAAATGCACCGCTTAAAAAACGCTCGCTACATTTGATGGGAAGTCATTGTCACCTAACAGATGCCTATTTACTTCTCGTTGCCAGCATAACGATTTTACTTCCGTAAACAAACAAAACAAACAAACATGGAGCGCGTGTGTCTCCGTCTCCTAATGGATAAATGCCTGTGTGACTTGGATTTCGATCCAAGCGAAGCAACGTGTCGATGCGTTAACGAACAAATAAGAGTCTCTGCCTAGACCGCCTAAAACTAGAAGAAGGTAATTAAACTTTCCCACCATTTTTCAAACATTGGTTTAATACACGTTGCCATAGTAGTACACTATAAAAGGGACGATGGTTACAAAGCTAGCATAAAACAATCTCTCTCGTTTCTCAAAACCAGTTACTACCAGTTTCATTACCAGTCTGCTGCATACAATAAAACTAGTAAAAGTTATTTATTATAGTTTACTATATGTGCACTGATAAATGCTGTTTGTCAGCATAGGCGCATACAGGCGTCCACATAACGGCCATAGTACAGATGAGGTCAATTTGTGGTTTAAAGTTGGCTTGTACCAGTTGTGAACAGCACCTGATCCAATCATTTAAACTTCTGTCCAAAGAGAGCAATTGCAATCTAAATCCTACTTTATGCAGAAACCTTACGATGTAGGAGTTATATGAAAAAAGATGCCATAAATGGTTCTCGTGATATGTATTGACATGTTGTGGAGGAAGGCTAGGCAAGGATTAGGAAATATCGAGAAACAAGAACTCTTTAGAAAACTGTTGTATGTGGAATAGCTACAAATAAAAACAAGCCGACTTCTGGTAGCTGGTGCTCATCCACAACCGTGGAATGATAATCGGGTGGTTTCCGTTTTGTCAGCTCTACGTACGTTTATAGGATAAAGGGTAAGTGAAAAACGAGCCAGAGTGCTGTCTCTTTTTCGTAATGATGGATATCATTGCGCATTATAATGTGCCACAGGCTTTTTGTAGCTCGGTAGCTACTGCTGCCTCTATCTGCTGTGTGCGCCTCTCGAAACGTAACCCCCTTCAGCGATAACTATTAGTTGGAAAATGGCGTTCAAATTGAATGCTGTTTAACAGCAGTTCATATTAACGATGGCAAGAGGTCTCTAACAGACAAATTGTACAATTATATCATTCTGGCGAGCATTCCTCGTAAATTTATATACTAAGCGATTTGATAACACGACTTGAATAACTGGAAAGGGTAACAATTATAACATGTGGTATATGCTCGCAATAATGTTCATAAAAATGCAGGTAGTGACGTTAAAGCATTGCAAGATATGCAAAACTACACTGTGGTATACACACACAAACACGCCTGCCTTCGTGTTGACAAAAATACTTTATCGAAAAGTATCTAACATTCTATAAGGGAGTAACTACCGAAGAGGCGGAACAAAAAACTGAAAAGTTAAAGTCACGCACATACAACTAACCGTGTAATGCACCAGTAGCTGGTTAAGTTTCCATGAAACGAATTCACGCATAATTAGTTGCAGGTATCTTTTTTGTTACTCGGTACATTGAACGATAATTTTCTAGCTATGGGCGATTAGCAGGAGTACTGATTGTTGGGTTTGTTGTTATTTTGCTAAGCTGAAAACATGATGGTGCTAATTCGTATAGGTGTAGGCGACAACAATGACGACGACTGCGATGCAATCGAGGAAAGCCGATCGTACAAAACGACTGTTTTCAGCTAATCCTGTGGCAATCTTCCAGACGACGACCACATCGTCTAACAATGTCGAAACAAACAACGAAAAGGGAAACGATTAAGAACACTCATTAACCAGAAGAAGAACAACAAGGAAATTCACCAACTATATATACTATACAATTTTAAAAAGAAGGAAAAGCTCAGCACCGCCAGAGCCGGACAATACAAAACATAAAGCTGCTATAAGGAATTGAGAAACGAGTGAAACTGTGATCTTTACGTATATTCAAGACACAACGCGGTGCCGCTCCCATGCATGACGCTTGTATTTCTATGAACAAGGAATAAAAAGTCTGTGTGTTATTTGTGATGCTTAATTAATTCAACTTACGTAGAAACTGTATGGAGGGAAATTTGTTCAATCCATATGTTTAAAAATAACCTTCAAGTCAGCGGTAGTGACTTGAAGAAAAACAAAAAGCACGTGCTCTTACCATCATGGTTCAGCACGGTAAAAGCATTGACTTAAAGGAACGACAAACACGGTGACAACGGCATCAACTATTGTTTAAAAGTGTAGTATGTCTAAAGCCTTGTCCTGAATCCACTCTTGTGAAAAAGCTAGCGCAAAAAAGCCCAGACGTAGATTTACCATCCCCAACCCTGTTGAGCTTCGTGTATAGATAGTTTTTTTGTTTAATAAATAGACAGATTGGTATTCCCGAGCATGAAGTAGATGATCATTAATCCACATAATATAAAGGAACATTGAATCGTTGGCTACGTCTGTTTCCTCTGCTAATTGGTCTCCTTCGCCTGATTGCTTATTACCTGCAAAGTCCATTCCGGGAATCTCTTAACTTATCTCATGCATAGCTTCTTCGTATATAGTAAATGTACATGTATAATAAATGCGGTCACTTTAAAAACAAAAAAAATCAACCCCTTTATCATTATTCTGTAGTCCGTCTCAAACAAAAAGGACGATGTCCGCTTAACGAGGTTATCGACTGCTATCATATCGAAAAAAAAAGGAGAGTCAAATATGTAAAATGACCGAATCAACAAATAATCCCCGATTTCGGCTGCGCCTATCAACCGCAACCAACTGATTCATCGGTAGCCCAAACATGGCAACGACGGCGACAACGTCAATAGCGACAACGATGAGAATGTCGTCCCTGTTCGTTGTAGCTAGAGTATGGCCTACAGCCACGATTTGCCGTTACCAACCAATAACATTTTCCGTATGTGGTGGCGCCAGCTTCAGGAGCAACAACAGCGCCACGAAGGAAATTTCGAATTTGCGATGATAACGACAGTATAGCCAGATTGCATTAGCTGAAGTCCGCAGGTGGCGAAATCAAATAACACCAAAGAAAAGAAGCCGCTTGAGCCTAATTGATAGATGATTAAAAATATCGTACGCTTCTTCTACGAATTTTACTGTCACGAAAATCGTGGACAATTGTACAACAGTAAACATTGGAAAGCTTACAAAAATTAGGTATTTGCGACTCGGAGAAATCAGTTAATCTCAAACACAACAAATACAGATAGCATGCATGGAGCAAATCCTAAACCGAACAAATCGTCCATACGATTTGCCACAAAATGTCTACTAATCATATACTACTTAATTTACTTCTCCCTACATTCTCAGCTATTGGGAAATTTAAATCAAATTTGCCATGCGAATATTTTTTACACGTTGATTAAATCTAACAGCATTACATAAATATTAAAAACGAGGTTTCAAGCAGATAAACAAATATTACACAGTGTTTTGAGGACTGCCTGTTTTAAGGACCAGGTAAACAGCTTTACCAAAAACCGTTTGAAATTTTTACTCGGGCCCAAAAAAGTCCGCCAGAAAGAATTACTTATTCATCAACTAACGACAATTATTCTCGTCGTTATGATCTAAGAGCCACTCGCTTGAAAATGGAACACATTAACGGTTAAGTAAGGACGACGCGAAATCGCTGGCCACGCCGCTAATATTCGCAATGTGTCGCTATTGCTTCCCATTATTACACTCGTAACTCTTAACCAACTTGCAGTAACCCGTCAACTGTTTTCTGTAGTTGAAATATAATCACAAACATCGCAAGAAAAATATTAGGAAATCCATATGTATTACGTTCGTGGTAAGGTTATCTACGTTATGAACGGATACCATTTTTCATCCACCAGATTATCAAAGCAACAAGTGTTGCTTTTATCTATTTGTTCATATGTTGAATAAACATTACTGTTCCTGGAGATAAAAAACAAAATATCTACCCAACGAAAAGGGATAAATTTCTTTATTCACACAGGTCGTATAGTGCGTGTCGTTGGCGATACCTAAAGAGGCGATACCAAATAAACAAAACCCTATAGGTATGACAGACGATATTTTTAGGTAATTTCTTGTATGTCAGTGATTCCAAAGCAACTAACTTCAGTACGCAGGCGCCACTTTTGGAAACGGTATCGCACGTGTAGAAGACATATATTATGTAAAACAGTTTAAGACACGCTGTCTTTATGGGAATTAATGCACTGAATCCGAGAAAATGTCTGATAGTAAAAAAAAACGGCCTTCAAAGAAATTGTCTAGTGTAATACACACTTCAGGCATGACAAGAAGAAAGTAGAACAAAAGGAGAATAGTTAATTAACTAGTTATCCAGCTAAAAGATGTAGGGTAAAGCTTGTAAGCTATTCTTGCTGAAATTTGCAATCTCAAAAGCTACATTTAGCCGCATATTATTGACGATAGCGAAGCGCTGAAACGGGTTTCCGTCAAAGTCTCTTGAATCGTCCGCTAAGTTCTTTCCAAATTTAAGTTGAAAAGCCAAGTTCTAACTATGATTAAATTAGACATTAGCCCCGCATTATTGAGCGGTACCTTATATTGCATTTCAATGGTTTACAGCGCTCGGGATGTAACCTGTTTAAAATTCATAAAGTTGCGAAAGGTTGCTTGCCACGATCAACAAAGTGCCCTACATCAGTCAGTTAGACAACTGTTGCCAATTGTAACTTTCTTATAAATCTACACTCACGGAATACCAATTGAAGCTAAGCAGATATGGTGTTATCTTTACGCCAAGGTGTAGCGCCGTCTCATGTGCGTGCCTATCCCTTAAGCGTTTTGCTACAGGTGGCAGGCACACTCTACATAAGTACGTCATTTTGTAGATACACGTGGTCCAATTTGAAATATGTTGTTATTTTTATTTAAAAAATACATCAAGAAGCTCGTATAAGCAATAGAAAAGTGCAACGCAAAACAGTAACGATAGGATCATAGATTCTACTCTTTTTATTACATCAACATGCATGAAAAACAAAGGAAACATTGTTGTTTACTGAAAAAAGAGAGCAATGACTGTTGTGCATGCGTGTCACATCATTATGCAGCCTTTGCTAATTCCAACCCTTGCATAAGTAACCTCTGCTCAGGATTTCACGTTTGCCTGCCCTTAAAAGATCGTTCGCCGAGCTAATAAAAAATGTGGCAAGCCTTCTATCGAAAGTGGCTCGAAAACGAGGCCTGCCTAGTTAAATCGTTTGGTATATGAAATTTCGACTTTCATTTACACAAACGCACTTATTTATGGCACGCGCCTAAGTTAGCCATGTCCTGTTCGTTTGTGCGTTGCGAGCAAGATGTAAGTGTGTCATGCCTTGTTGATTCTTAATGTCGTTTCTCCCATCTAGCCCTTAATTGATCATGGAGGATGCAACGAAAAAATACAAAAATGAGGAATAAAAAAGAAGAACATGCAACAATCTGATTATGAAGATTAAATATCTTTTTCTAGGAAAGCCGGTGCGTGGTGCAGCTATAGAATTGGGCCCGGGACTTGGCCGTACTAGAAGCGGGAGACGTCGACGGAGATTGGCAGCTAACTTGGTGCGCGCTCGAGTGATGCGGTGAAGGGACGTGCCTAAGGTTACGTGGCCGTATCCGGCAGCAGGTTGCTCGCAGCCGCAGCTATGGATCTCAGTTGGGAAAGTCTCAGAACAGGGAGGAGAAGATTATCTCCCTTTTCTAACTACCTGCTCAGAGTGACTCTAGTCGTAGCGACGCTCTCAGTTAAGTCGCTCGTCGCAAACTGTGAGTACGCTAATATGCCTAGTTGATCATTTTTTTGTGTACGATATTGATGAAAATTGCTAAATTAATGACGCGCTCAATGTTGCCACCGATTAACTGTAAACACAAAAAGCCAAGATATCTTGCAAGCATGCGCATTATTTCAAAATCCTATGATTAAATTCACCGTAATACAGAGCTAGAGTGAATCCATTTACCAGTTACTAAATGTTATCGCTATGTAGTATTCGACAAAAAACCTTCGCATAGCAGTATAGGTAAAAACTTGTATTCCTAGATAACCAAATAAAATTTACGCTTATTTAGAATTGATGGGCGAAAGCAAAATGCGGCAGAAATGAACACCTCAATTTTGTGGTGGCGTTGAGTGTGACTGTAGAGTATCCTGTGGCACCGTCTCCACAGAAGTTAGCTCAGTTGTATAGGTAATGTACAACAATAAGATTAGTGGATAACGTGTTTGCCTTCTAATCCAAGGGATACGCAGTGGTCTAGGTTCAATCGGGGGAATAGACACAATTCGGTTTGTACTGGGAGCTAACCGTCTAATGATAAATGTCCAAGAGCGACGAAATATTTAGTATAGAAAATAGTAAGTAGGTAGCGAAGGTAGAAAAATAGGCGGATATTGGATCATGATTATAAGTGAGTTTGAAATATGTTGTAAATTGACGACCTTTAGAAATAGCATATACGGATTAAAATAAAGTATATCGAAATTCACTCTCAGTCGTAACAAGAGAGTTTTTTTAAATCGAATTAAACATTGACTCAATGAACAGCAAGGATTGCCATAAATATCTATGCATTCACCTACCTGGACCAAGTGGTAGGACAAAACGGTTATCATTTTCTACAAGAAATTGGAGATGGTAGAGAAAACGGTTACCAGAGAGAATACTATATCTTCACACTGCTTTGTACATGTCAGATCAGAATTCGTAGCTCTACCAATGGCCAGAACCTTTAAAGGCATTACAGATATTTAGAAGAATTTCATAGATTAACTAAAAAACTTTGCCCATTATCCGTCTTTCAACGTTCAATTATAATATTTGTCATAATTGAATCTCGCTTTAGCGCGAAGTAAGAAAGGTCTAAGAATTTCCCGTGGAAATAGTCTAGAACTTTGCTGAGCCATGTTTTATACCATTAATTGGCGCAAACATTTTAGCAAGTGGATTGTCCATACCTAATCAAGACCCCAAAAAAGTGTGTTTTTGTGCCACTTAAATTACTTTGCGAATCCATTATTTTTCATTTCTAGACTTTTCTTAGTGATATTCACAAATGTGAATATTCATGTATTAGAGTGTCATTTGCTTTAATCTTTTTCTTATGAAATATAGACCCTATATCCTATTTTTAGAGTTTAATTCAAGCGTTCCAACAGCAAACGATTCCAACTCCTTCTGGTAAAGGGGGAAAGCTATTGACAACAATAGCGAATCTCTTGATTATTGTGCGACGATAGTTCCTCGTTCTGGCAGTACAGCTGCTGATTAGCTCAGAAACTGAGTAGTTCCGTAAGTTATGACTTCCTGCGTTTCACCACGAACACTTACAGTCACACACACACACACACACACATACACACAGACGCATACACAGACACACACACACACACACAAAGACACATGCACGCGCACACAAATACACACATACACAGCACACCTATTCACGCAATGGAGACTCACTACAACAGAGACGCGGTAAAATTTGATGCCAAGGCCGAAGCTACAACTGCGTAGAATTCTGTGCCAGTTGTAAACACTCGACGGAACTTCAATACGCCAGAAACAACAACAGCTGTGGCGACAACACGAGCCATATTATGTTCGCCCTTTCACTTATACTAATCCTATTGCCGGGATGTTTGCGTGCGCATTTTGCCATACGTGTTCCATACATCTTTAGCGTTGAGTGTTTCGCCTGAATCGAAGTTCCTCGACTCAGAATGCCGAAGCGACCATCCGTAACTGGAATTTAATGGCAACTGTTACCATCGTCAGTAGCTCCATTCCAATGCGCACGCCACCTGCTGCGAAATAGGAGATCGATCATAAGATCAGAATAATAATTATTTCCATCAGCACTATTAGATAGCAGACATGCCCAGTTATTATCCCACCGTTCAGCCAGATCCTATCTGATTCGCAAAAATCAAAAATGTTGTTTTTGCAAGCACTAAATATTTGTATGAGCTCAGTCATAATAGAATATAGTATCTTTTTTCGTAGGTGGAGAAGAAACTTGGACGGCGAATTCACATAAAATATTTGTTTGAGCACAAAGTTTTCGTAGAATATTTACGTATATCTACATTTTTTTACCCCAAACATTTTTATGAATATTTTTTCACAAAAAAAGTATTTGCGTGATAAATAGGAAGTTGACCAAAGACAAAAGAACACATATGGAGATTGCGTAGCTGCGAGACCAAACAAGCGCATCTAATAGCTTTCGTGGCAGTGTCCAAAGAGACACCAAAGTCTCTAGAAAATTCCAGGCACTCCAAACCGAGGGACGATCTAAAAAATCATGAAAAGACACTGTGTTAACTAAGCTTTGTAATAGAGAATTTCTATGGGGACGATCCTTTCGGGAATCGACGCAGCACTGCTTGTGCAGATTAAAAATGGGTTAACAATACCTAACGACGCCCTCACATCACTATCAGTAGAGGCACACCCCGTCATTTAGTTGTAAAATGGAAAACCTCTGACAGTGAAGGCTCCAAATGCAAGCATCGTAAATAAATAGATCGTGTCAAAAGCGAAACTATATTACAACAATATTACCGATTTTAAATATATACTTATAAATTTATATGCTCTATACAAGTAGGATGTTCCATCTGTGTAATTTAGCCGAGGATTCATTAGATCGGAATTCGTTCACTGCTTATGGGCTCTAAATAACTATGTCATATATGTTTTTACGGTACACAAAAAGTGTATACATAGTCAGAAAACTTAATAACGAAAACGCGATCACTAAGACGGATCGTTTTTGGTTTTTTTTTTACTTAACGACGCCGTAAACAAAATATTTGCTCATGATCCATATGACAGTTGACTATCTCAATACAATATACAACGCGTTTCTCCAAACATACGTTGCTATTCAGGCAATATTCATGAAAATATTACTTAAATAGCTATCAAGCAATACGAATTTGAGGGTTCAGAGATACCGACCAAGCTGTGTAAGCAGTAGCCACGAGCTAGCAAATAAAAAACAGCCTTGAGTCACTAAAAACGTTCTAATCGAGCCCTACACAGAGAAACATTGTCGAATAACTCCCTTCACCGTACTCGACATTGCGAAATATTACAGTCACTCTGAAAAAGCACAATTACGATAGCTTTGTCGGTTACTGGAGGATAGTTACACGCAAATGATGAATAAGGAAAACTGTTGAACGTCCCTTCACTCTTTGAGTGTTCTGCATCGTCGAGTGTCTGCCAACGGAATGGAACAACGTTGATTCGGCTGATGATGGCTCTGTTGAATAGACTGAACTGGCAACATTAATCGCAGCGCTCTGCGAAGCCACAGACGATAGTAAGGCGCGCCTACTAATGCAGCCAATCTTATTTAACGTATGTGTAAGGAGAATGCGTTAGTCGAAGCTGCTCACAAAAGACATGCTGCATCCGTACTATCCACTCCTCCCGTAAATGCCCATGTAGTTCAATCCTTCTAGACGTCGCTTACGTCTTGTTATAAACATGCAAACAGGATAAACGTCTAAAACAGACGGCACTATAATCGGAGCGTGCGTGATATTATTTACCTAACAATGAACATAAGTGTAAGGTAAAGCAGTAAGGAATGACACAGTTACAGCTATACACGATTCTATCATATTGATCAAAATTCGTTCGAATATCGTTTATTCGTCTATTGTACAGGTATTCATGGATTGGTTCATTTTGCGCGAAGTCATTATGCAGTACATATACTAGTGTCAATGACATTCTAGTAATAGCGCTTTCGCTAGTGATCTTCAAACAATCGAAGGCTTTATCACTAAGTATTCATAATATGTATACATATTTTAGGTGTGTATTTCCCGTTTCAGAGAAAAACGCTTGAGACGCTAGTTACAATGGCAACACTCGAAAAGCTAACTACCGTAATACCTGTGATCTGTCTGATGTCATTGATTTTTCCTGCGACATATTTCAAATAAAAAAAAAAAGTACAACCAATAGAAAATAAAAGCAGTGCTAAATTTTTGTCACAGTAACTTTCGTCGTATCAACAATATTATCGGCACCATCCGAAGCGGCAATATCGATCAAGGCATAGCTGCCAGCGTCCATTCCTTTTACGAGGCCTCCCGGATTGACAAAAAGACAGCCTTTCTCGGCAACGACAAAGGGTGCAACTGTTCCCGGTGCCACAAAAAGATGTGGACGCGTCTCTAGCGTAATAAGATTGGCCAATGGCATCCTAACTGTGAGATCGCCATGAGGCGGAAAAACTGGGTAGAAGCTTCGCTGCTCAAGAAGCATACGCGCCGCTAGCCGATTGATACCGCAATTCTCCTCGACATTCACCATTGTGTCTGTAAGCGCTCGAAAAACATCTGTCGACGAGAGCGCTATTTGGATGCCGTTTACGTCAAGAATTGCCGGGTCGTGAAGTGCAATGACGTTTGGTAAATTAAGAGAATACTTTTCGGTAGGGAAAGCCCGTCCGGTTGTATGGTTTTCGCGATAGTTAGCTACAACATAAATGCGGGTTCGTTTGCCAGTCAGCTTCTTTGAAAGGTGAATTACTATCTGGCCGAAGTAGGCCTCGAAAGTCATGTCAAGGTTGACAGAGAGTTTTTTGTGGTTTCGGTCTACGAAAGGGCCAAACAGGATGGCGATATCTGGTTCGTCCTCTGCCAGCTTGTCAACAAAATCGTGATATGGTTCATATGACAACGTGTCGATTGTTGTGTATGGTCCAGCAGCCACAACAAGCTGAACACGTCCCTTGCGTTGTAATTTTGCTGGTAAGGGTGGTAGTTGAGGATTAACTGGAGCTTCGAGAAATTTTGCCTCATTAGCCGAGTTTCCCACCCTAGCTACGATAACCTGACCTGGGAACGCGGGAAACTTCGGCAATACGGGAATACTTGATGACCGTGAGGTTTCATAGTCTCCGTATAAATAGAATGGCAAGTTGAGTTTTTTCGGTGGGCGCAACATTCCGTACACCAAATCTCCCGGTTTAACAAATCCTCCACTAATATCTTTCAATTGCGCATCGGCTTCAAGCTGGAATGAGTCCTTCGCCTTTCCAAGCCTTTCGAGCACGGCGATGTTGAGTGCATTGCGGTTTTTATTCTGGAGACGCCCGCTCATAGGCATATCGATAAGCGATATCACCTCTAAACCGAATAAAACAGTTTGAATTAGCCATGCGTCAGCTTCATCATAACGTAAATATTAAGGAAGCACTTTACTTTGAAATAAAACATCTTTAATGTCAAGATGATTAGAAACGATTAAATTGCAAGGTCATACATGGAAAGGTTCAAAACTGTTGCCGTGAAATCACATGACTTAGTTCATTCTAAATGGCAAAATTGATCTGCTTACTTGCGCCAAGTAAGCGGGAAATATTAACAGCGCACCTATTTTTTCGGCTGGTTTGATTTCTTTATATGCTTTTCCGACATAAGATACTACTACTTGTCCAGTTCTTTTTCCTGATTTATAGACACGAGCCGGGCTTGAGTCGCTACCGTCTGTGAACGACGCTGACAGAGCGGTAACGTTCGATGAACGATCCAATTTCCTTTTGGGTGTCCCAATTGCCGGAGACTGCTGCAATACCCTAGAAAGCACAATTCAATATAAAGAACAAAACTGCAATCAATACGAGTTGGCTTGTGCTTTATTATCAAACAGAGTTCACGCTATGAATAAGCCGATTGATAACATGTATTTCATTCCGCTTGCAGTACAAATAAGGTAATCAAATAATCGTAAAAAAAGGGGACTCCACCTTTGAGTCAGTCAATACTTGAGAAGCCTGGCTGTCACCTTTTTTGAGCCTGTAATTTGGGTGTCCTCTGTGCAGGCACAGGAGTTGCGGCAGCTTGCTTACGTTTCTCCAATTCCTGGATCATCTTATCGAGTGCCTCATATTGCACCACGGTGCTCTTTCCTTTACTCCAAGCAATCCACTCATCACACAAATCTGACGCTTCCATACCATATTTTTCACAGAATTTTATCATTCGACTTGGGATAACGTCATCCGCAAATGTTGTGCCGAACAGTGAAAATGCCTGAAAATTTTTGTGCACGTTTGTACCGGTGGTTACCTTTGACCGTATGTGGTTTGAAAATGCGAAAACACCGACACTGAGGTACAGAAAAATGAAGATAATTTTTTTTTGAATCTGCAGATCAAAAACAAACAATGGTGGCTTCTGTGCAGATCTTTAGAATCTCTTTGGATACACGCTGTTACTAATGTTTTAGTTTTAGCGTCCGATATCTAGATTTAACTGTACGCATTTCGTTCGAAAATGGCAAAACATAGTAATTCATCTAAGAGGTACAGAAAGCGGCTACAAAATTCAGAAACGTTGGTTCGAATTCCTCCGTGTGATACTCATATAAAACAGAGAGCGCAATTTTGATATTAGTAATAAATAAATAATGACTCGAGAAATATGATAATAAATAGTGATTCGAGTATTTTTCTATATGCCCAAAATACCTATTTTACTGAGAAAAAATAAGATCGGTCCACTTCTAAAGAAAGACATACAGTTTACAAGGAAACATTAATTGAAAGGATAACAGATCCAAGGGAATAATTTTGTGTGGTCTTTCAATGAAACTGCTATAATCCATAATTATCTTAGATTTAACAGACAAAAAATCTAATGAATTAATCGCAGTTCTATACCTCTTGAATTGTCTCCCAGTCAGTTACCATTATTACGGTACTTTATGACGAACTTCACACCAAAAAAAAACTATAGTAACCACAACGCACTCAGCCGCACCTCACCAAAGAAAAACTTTCATAAAATAAGAGGCAGAGGTGTCTTGGCGCCAAAGTGAATCCAACATCGCCCAATTCAAGTCGCCTGCGCGCGCTTTTTGCCCTCTCCTGACGGTAACGTCAAGGACGAGCCGGGCTTCAGGTCATCGCTACCGGTATTGGCTTTAGATACCTTTACTTTTTTTCAGAAAACTCGCAGTCCCAGTTGGCAAGTTGCGTTACTGGAAAAAACGTGCATATTGTTCTCCACTCTCTACAAGCATACGGATCTTTATATATGTTTGAAGTTGAGTTTATGCTCCATCCAACAATTTTAACGTGGATCCAACTACAACAGTCGACAAAACCAACGACGGTGCAAGAGCAACGGCGCCCAGCAAAACATTCGCATCAAAAGCGATTCGGGTGTGGGTAAACCTATCAATTCGGCAAACTAACAACTTCCGTACAACTGTGATGATCAATAATTGTGTAACTCGTATACAAAGGCAGAAAAAAGTTGACTATAACAACAATAACAGAAGTAATGGCTGGATTTCGTAGTGTTTTATGTCGTGCGATGTCGAGCAGAGCCCGGGATTGTATTCCGAAGGCTCCGGTATATCGAGCGCTACAGCCCCGCGAACGAGTTACCATTCCTGTTGAGACAGCTCACATTTTGGAGAAACTGTCACTTGTTCGTTTCGGTGAAGTTGAAGCTGTGAAAAAGGTCGAGGAGGCGGCTACTTTTGCTCAGGTACGCTTTAAATTTAAACTTTGTAGTTATTATGCATCTTGTTATATGTTTAACTTGATATGTTGATCGTTCCCCAGTTCAACAAGATTTATTGAAATCGTTTCGGTACAATTAATTTTATCATATTATGATATGGACGGAAAATATTTTTCCAAATACAAAATGGCTCCATTTACGTATTCATATGTTACCGTACACTAACGAAACAAAAATAGATCCTACATAATATTATCAAGAACGGCATGTAAGTTAACGCTTTAAATTTTTCCTTGCGTGTCTTACCACAGGCAATTTTCGATGTGGACACTACTGGGATAGAGCCGATGTATACTATCCTGGAGGATCGTAGCGTGGAGCTTAGGGAAGACGTGCCAGAAGAATGCGATCCAAATTTAGTCCTCAATAATGTTACAGTAATGGAGGAAGGGTATATTGTGGCACCGCTTGCGAACATTTTTGCGGAAGAAAACGAAAATATAAACAATTTCGAAACTGAAAAATAGTACAGCTTTAAAAACAGCATATTTGAGCAACGCAACTGTAGCTCAATATGTGAGAACTTGTAAAACATGCTTTTATGCAATGGATGCTTAATGGATGAGTCGCTGGTTGGATATAGATGTGTGCCTCTAGCTGTGTCGAGCAATAGATCTTTCCTACTACGTAATGTGTAGATAGGTTGTACAGACAAAACAGATAGTCGGTATATACAATGTGGACACGCATCACATAAAGCATGTACATTTTGAATAAAGTTGGTGTATTTCAAGTAGTAACTCGTGTCCTTTGATACACGGTTTCTTTTAATTAACTACTCGCATATGCGTGGAAATTCCTTTTACTACGAACTTTTACTAAGAAGAGTTTACTAAAAACCACTTAAGATCGAATATGTGTAGTCATTTTTAACACGAATACAGCCGACTTAAAATTTAAATACTACATTATGTAAATGGTTACTCAATTTCGTCTACTACTCTTCCTTCTGTTCGAGAAACTAGTACTTCAAATAGAACTAATTGTGACCTTACGTAAAAACGGTAAAGAAATAAATCCGAATTGAAACCATATGATTTGTTGACTAATAAAATGTGTTTAAAATACACTATTTATTAACATCAGACATGAGCTTATTAAAGGTCAGCAGGGGTGTATGTCGCGCTGCGACTGTTGATAAGTACGCGATAACCAATGCCATATTTAATAGTTTGTATTATCTGGGGAATCGTTGTGTACAAACTGGTGCGCAGCAAAAATGCCGATGAGGTACGCTAACTTAAGAGGATATTGCTAACCTGCGTCAAATTGCTCTAAACAAACAGTAACGCTATTTAGCTGTGCATTTGGAGAAGACACCGCGTAATAAATCCCGAAGTATTTACAACTTTGTTTTTATTAAACGATCGATTGATCAATCATGGATTTGGCCACCCTGTAGCGATAAAAAAAACCAATGTTAGTAAGGCGATGTTGGTATTCAAACGTACGGTAAATACTGACTTTCGACTTTTTATTTACACTATATAGCTTGCAGAAGTCAATCAACACTGGCATTCTCTGTGCGCTAGATGTGGTGTCCTCGGCCTTTGTAAAAACATGATACATCAAATGTATGTCCTCTCATTGCAAATAGTAGAGACCCACGGTCGGAGTCCTACGCACCAAATTACCTGACAGTTTGTTGGCCTACTTGCAAATAAGTGGATATCGTTTTGTAATAATACCTTAGGAAAACTGGTATCTGTAATAAAAGCAAAGTTGACTCCAATTGTTTTCGCACTACGATTATATTTATTCTCGAAGCATGAACCTAGGGTCTTTGATTGACTACTTCGCTGTTATTATGTGCGAGTGCTGAAGTCGGTGTTCTTTTTTCCTGTTTTTTTTGCAGCGGCGGTACCTAGCTTGCAAAATACACCTCTTGAGCCGGTTTTGGCAACGTCTAACGAAGAAGCTCTCATTGACTGTGTTGTCACGGACCAGCAAAATTACACAGTTTTCTGGAGGAAACTTGCTGAAGGTGACACTGGCGTGGTGCTTACCGTAGGAACAAATCGCGTCAACGGAGACTCGCGATTTTCCGTTCTCCACAATAAAAGTCAGTGGTTATTTTACAATTTCATAAAATAAAATAACAACATGTGCTCCTTAATTGACCTGGTAGTTGTAATACAGATCGTGCTAGAACGTAGAAAACTTGTTTGAACTTGACCTTACACATTTACGTCTCCATCGTGTATTTGCGTGTAGTTAATCGGACCCTTATTAAACATTAATCCAATCATAAAATGTCTGGTATAATGGTCGACCTTCAGAAGTGAGCATTTTTTGGTAACTTCATTGGTCACCATATGAACTATATGGAAAAACAACGATATTTTGCACTTTATTCGCTAGTCTACTTTTGTTTATTAAATCTGTCTTATTAAATCGGTTTGTTGTGCTTTTTTGAACCGAAAATGGGCGCTTAGCTTAGTATCTCGTCAATCTACCTGCGTAAAAATGCTCGAAAGAAATGCTAGTAATTTCAATTAAAACACTCCGCAAAATATATGACAGCGTGTGTTCGCATGATTCAACAATGTATATGCAAGGACGACATGTAGTTTTCTGGAAAACTTGACGAAAAGAGGATAAAATTAAGATGAATTTTTTAAAAGCTAAAACAAATGCTTCGGATATTGAATAGCCTTGTGGATGGTGCGGGTGAATGTATAGCAGATGACCTTGTTCATGAGATAACTGAGTGTTACACAGAAATTATGCGATCTTTACATATGTATATATATATATATACTATATATATATATATAGTCTCAGATAATTCTGCATGTTAACTGCAACATTATACACAAGAAACGTTCAGTTCGGTGGTTATTTGACAATAACAAAGGGAAAGCAAAAGCTCACCCGAATTTTATTGAGACTGACGATCTCTTCTCTAAATGTTGCTCTTTGCATGCGATCGATCGCGGCACGTAATGCTGCAGATAACGAAACCGGTAAGTATCTCTTCAGTTTACGCTTTTTTTAACTTTTCATTACAGTAAGTCTTTAATATCAATAAAACTTTCCATTTATAGTAATAATACGGCTACATCTCTGTGCTTAAGGATGCTGTAAGCTAGAACTGATCAAAATGATATTAGCAGTGCTGACACGCGGCTGCATGTGTTGCATTTTGAATATAGTAAGTGAAGCTAATCATAAGCGAAATAATTGTGTAAAATATAATGCAACGCGACAAGATAACTACCCTACCTTAATGTAATTTTACGTAACAACGTGTTATATTAATAGTACTTGTAACTTGCAGACCGCATTTTTTCCTGTCTAAGATAACTTCAGAATAAAGCTCTAAGTACTGCGCAGAGATTCGAATTTTTAGCTAGAAACAAAGAAGACAAATCGGTTTTAAAGCGTTAACAGTTATACAAACTGTGGGCATGGCTATGCGTTTTGATGTGATTTGCTCGGCTGCAAAATATACTCATTCTATTATAGTTTCTGTACAATAATTAATTTTTTTCGGCGCATGTTTCTGCTGTATTGTTGGATTTTAAATATAGGGCATAATAGCTGGGTCCTTCGGGTTTTTCCAACGCGAGTCAGTGACTCGGGCCGTTACAGTTGCGAGTTGAATACACAGCCCAACCAGAAGCTCACGAGGCTACTTACCGTCATTCAAGAGGATGTACCGGTTCGTGACGAAACGGTGTCACTTAATCTAGCTCATAATTATACAGGTATGCAATGTAGCTTTGCACGACTAACCGTGACGACGCTAAAACGAGTATTTTCTCTGACATATCATTGATCTATTTGAGTTGCCTAATGCAAATTCTCTGAGCGAAAGCAAGGAGTAACGAACTAACCAGACTGACTACCTCGCGTTCAGCCTGCTGCGCGCGGCAGGGTATTCCGCAAGAATGCTTCGGCTACTGCACGCTTCACGGCATTGTGACCGGCGCACACAACAGTCCCCGTTCGTGCCTAGAACATATTTCGACACTCACCGAGTGCCTAACAGATGGCCGCAACCATATGCCGTGCTGTGAGGAGCAGGGTATCCCTAAAACGTGTCGCAGCGTTTGTGTGGGTGATTATTCTCTCCAGACAATTACCGAGCACTACAAATGTATGGACTACACGATGCAGACACTCGCTTGTATTTCCAGTGGAATCGGTACGTACTCGTGTGGGTTCATTCGAATTCGACTCATTGACGAATATGCACTGACGAATTGTATCAATCTTGTGCCGCCGATAGAAAACTGTTGCATCAACGTAGCCTATACAGTCGAAATGATAAGAAAATTGTTTTATGGTCGTTAAGAACACGAGTGTATGTGATACGCGTGAGTGACCAATTCAATACAGGGAGGTGTGCTATGTATACTTCAAAGTAAACTTTACGTAGAATAAAGTTTCCGTCATCATACTTTAAACAGTTAAAGATATTTTTCTAGCCCTTGTGTGAGTTCCGAAATCTATTATTTTGCAGAGCTTTTACCGGGTCAACCGAAAAATGTCGAGGTTCAACCTATCTCGCCAACGCAATTGAGGATCGACTGGCTCGCTCCTCATCAACCTACTGCTGTCCAAAACTATGTTATTAATATCACTGAACTTACCTCGTTCGATCCGAACCTCAAAATGATGCCCGTCTCGACTGAGACAAAGGTATTATAAAATGTGTACTCACCGCCTATTTAGTACAAATTATTTGCTATTCCTTAATGCTAACAAGACGTACCTGTTTTTTTTTATTTATTACAATAGTATTAGTTAAAAAGCCGACAAGAAACGTCAAGTTTGTTGAACCGACTGATGATAACGTTTATGGTACGGCAAATTCACGTGCTGTATTCTTGATTTTGGCAGCATTTTTCTAAGGTAAGTTTCAGATCACTTATGCTAAGCACACTGATTGATTTTTTTTTTGGTTTAGCCCGATGACAAAAAAGGTTCAGATGAGGAGACATCTGGCGTTAGCCTCGGTCACTCCATCAAACTTCCCTCCAATCAGACGTCGTTCACTATGGACGGTCTCAAGCCTTCAACGATGTACCAGATCTCGATTTTTGCCCAGAACTCTGAAGGCCAATCGTTACCGACTCCTCCAATCCGAGTTCTAACCCTTAGCGAATTCCGGAAGAAAAATGATGGCGATAAGAAGGCTGCTTCGGCGAAAGAAACTATCCCTGATATACGCGCTTGCTGCGTCGAAAAAGAAGTTAAACAGGAAAGATGCCTTCGAACAATGTGTGATCCGAGCCATGCTCACGAGGCGACGTAAGTAACAATCTTACAGATACGGAAAGAACAGGTAGAATTTTCTCCGCTATGACAACAACACCAATCGCATACAGGCAATCCCTCTAAAATATTTATATGTCTGTTACTTAAACGAAAATCGAATCTACAGGTGTATACACTGTCATGGGGTGTCATGTACCTAATGATGTAAAAATATATTGGAATCTGAGAATTTGCCAATTTGACAGTTAAATTAACGAGTTAGAGCTATTCCGGTGTACGATGATGTGCGTATCTGTAAGCTCACACCTCGTTCTTAGTTCTTGTCTGGTGGTGCGAAAATTAAGATAGAACTTCTGTGGTGTTCAATCGATGTGCACCAAGCGTGCATCATCAGATTGATATCAGATCAAGGCTTTTGCTCGCATATACCACAGCAAACATATCATCTTTTATATATATTAACGATTTTTTGGTTGCAAAGCTTTACATTAAAATATTTTTTGCCAAAACAGCTTGACAGATATCATGATTTGCGCCCCATGGGCAAATGTGACATTCTCGTGTATGGCCAACGACATCGATCACTCGGACTGTTGCCGTCGTCGGGGTATACCTAACGATTGCCTCTACTTCTGCACGGGCAAGGTGACCAAAATCGATTACAACCATTTCAAGTGTCTCGAATATATGCCTTTCTACGGAAGCTGTGTTCTTGAGCATTACGGTGTTTTACCAGGAAATCCTGTTGCATTGTCAGTGAATGGCGTCAGCGAGAAGTGGGCTGTCATTTCATGGAAACCTCCAAGGTATGTGCGAATTTTGAGAGTGGAGAAAATAATTATCAGCTCTACTGGATGGATCTATGATAGTAATTACGTTCGTATCATTGCGCGTCTTGCTTTTATGCTGCGACAAAGCTTAATCATTGTGATAACAGTATGATAACTTATGTATTACGTTCATTTGCAGGGAGAAAGCGGACACCGTGACGCGATATTCGTTTTACTATCGAAAGCTTGATGGAGATGATGACAATGATCCCTATTTCCAGATATCAGGCGTTGATCCACCTTATCTCCTTGATGGACTGGAGCCATCGTCCACTTACGAAGTGTTCGTGGCGGCTGAAAACAAGTTCGGCTCGTCAGAAGGATCCGAGCGACTGATCTTCCGGACACACGATATTGAGCCTGAACCTAGAAACATCACCTTTGACGGATATAACGAAACTCAATGCTGTGTCGACGCCAAACTTAACCCTGAGTGTCTGCCACTATGCAGTTATAAGGTGAAGCTGCATGACTTACAAATGTTGGGACCTAAATGTATGCACCAGCTCGATATTTTAATGAGGTGCGGTGCGGGTGGCAGGGACCACACCCCATGTTGTCAGCGCTACTCGGTTAACCCAGCCTGCATATCGATGTGCGCCGGAAAGACTACCGCCAATCAGTACGACTCATTCAATCCCCGTCTCTGTACTCGAGAAATGGGGGCCATTCTTACAGTAAGCGCGTTCCTCCTTTCATGATAAAATTAAAATTGAACTAAAACTGCCATGACAGACCGCTGAACTCAAAACTTATTTCTGCAATTTTTTAGCAATGACCAAAGAAAACAAATTGTTCACTTGGCTCTGCAACAAGTGCAATGAATATAATATGCATACTGGGCGGGTACCCGTGCTCAGGTGTCCACTTTTTTAATCACTGTGAGGGGTATGACCAGAGTGGTATTAGACAACGGTGGTTTCATAATGCTAATGGAAAAAGCAAATGCAAATCATTCTGGTTACCTAATTAAAGAATTTGATTTTTCTGGATAAATACGCAGGTCAAACTTTGGCTGTGATACTAATCATGTCGTTCTAATCTCCAGTCGATAACCTCTTGCTTTTTTCATCGTCTTTGTCATTTGACTATAGTGCATGGAAGAAGGAACAGGCCAAATTCCGTCGATGCCGGTAGACTTCCATGTGGCATTTACTACTCCCACGTCCGTTCATCTTGAGTGGGACAAGCCAGCTGAACCGACAAACGTAACCGAGTACAGAGTTTTTTGGACCGAAGTTTCCGCTGACATGGTACCACCCACGCCACTTAATTACACCATGGTAAGCTAGGTTATACAGTGTCGACAGCAGACGATTTTCTCCTTTAAACTAGTGATGATTTTTTTTGTACGCCTGTTCAGGCTTCATACCATCCCAGCTTAGCTAATTAAAAGATGAATATAGGGCAGATTCCTTAAGAAATGCCTCCTTGAAAAGCCGTAGCGAAAAACGCAACTTGGAAAAGATACTCACCTTATTTGGAGGTGGCATTTGTGACAAAGCCCTCGGCGCATCGACTTGTAGGACTCTGATCGTCAAGGATCCCCAATGCAAACCCTTATATAACAAACATTACAGCATTGTGATTAGAAAAGTAAACCCAAATAAATATTATAATGGACGTAAAAGTTGGAAAATAAGGGCGTTTTATTCTTTTACGCAGGTACGTTTAGGTTTATTTTATTGGTTACATGATGGCTTATAAAGCTCCAATTGTTATTGTCTATTTCTTTACAGAATATAACTGTACGGGCTCCGATGGCAATCATTAATAACCTGACGGAAAACACAAGGTACAGTTTCTACGCAGTGGCCGCTAGCGAGTTTGGACAATCTACGCCATCGCTCATCGTTCTCGTCACTACGCCAATCAGTGGCGTTAACGATAAAAGGTATTTCTGTGCTTTGTCCTTGTGTGCTCTATGTTTCTGTATTAGAATCCGATAATAACGCCTTAGAGGGGCCCCCAGCGCTACAAAACACTGAAGTCATAGTTGGCTTAAAAAAGCGTATTAGCATGAGTTAGAAACCAAAATTTGATGTTTCAACATTATTGTGTTGTTTGCTTGTTCGTTTTTTTGGAATAAATATCAAACCATTTAGAATTGATTCCGTATTGAGTCCACCATACGGAGTCGAAGTGGTTCACTCAACGGTGCGTTCAATCGCAGTTAAATGGCAGCCTCCGCTCCACGTGCCAGCCAATCAGGAGGTGCTTTATACTGTTTACTTCCAAGCAACGAATGTCACTGGCAATGTTTCCGATGTCGACGAATTACCAAATACTGTAACGACTATGTTTACCCAAACGCTTTTGACAAACTTAACGTACGACACACAGTACAAGATCTCTGTACAGGCACGCACTCCAGAGGGCAATCGGAGCAGTCCTATGTCAGAGGTAGGGTGGAGCACAAATTTAATATACTAGAAGCGCATTAATGCATAATTAATAATTCTAATTAATGAAGCGAGTCGAAGAATTCTGGAAAGGTTATATATCTAGGGACTTCTGGTCAGTAACAATTGTGTTCAATGGTGTTGGTGAATATACAGGTGGTTCTAGCATGGACGGACGCCGCAATTCCGGCATATGTCAACTTGCCACTTATAGCCCCCATTGGGCCAATTCGTGAAGGCAGCAACATCACTGTCGCGTGTCTCGGTTATGGTGTGCCAACGCCCAATACATCAATCTATATCAACGGACAGCTCCTTGTCGCGCTTCCACAGCATCAGGTTAGTTCGGCAGATTCCAGTCATTAGTCGTAGTTGTAGTAGTCTACGATCATCATATAAAAAAAGGTCACCTCTCAATTTATCATATAGTAATAGTAGTATAGTAGTTTATAGTAAGTGACTGCATGTCAAATTTTTATGTGTACTAACTTGCCTTGAAAACTCACGTTGATGGTTTCAGGTGGCAGTCACACTGCAGCATATAACGCGCAATATAACTAGATTGTCATGCTACGCCGATAATGGGTATGGCTCTGGAGGGTACACAAGCCTAAGCGTGCACGTGCTTTCCAGTCCAATAGTTACTATTCCCGTTGAAGAGGTCCAATCTGAAGAGGGCGCAACGGCTAGACTTAGCTGTAAGGTGTCTGGCTTCCCGGAGCCGCAATTCCACTGGGATCGGGATCGTCAAAGCAGAAATTCTATCCGAACAACAGACACGGTTGGACTGCAGGCAATTCCTGATACGGAGATGCCGCATACATATACGTCATCCCTTGTGAGTACTCATATTCTGAAGCCCGTCACACAATCGAAAGCGGCCTGACTAAAATTCACCAAACCATATAGAAGAATTTATGTACATTATATACTTAGATATGGAGGTTACTGAAAATATTTTGCAAAAGTTCTTTGTAAGTGAAACAGCGAAAAAGCTTGGCAAGGCCAGCCATCTGTCTAATACCACCTTTCTGTATCATTCACGAAACAGATTTTGAAGCACGTTTCGAAGGCGGATTCTGGAAAATACTTTTGCAGTGCAACAAACCAATACGGTATGATGACACGTACCGTAATGCTGAAAGTCATGGATGCAGTGCGCAAGAACTCTTCGTCGTGCTGTACACATCAAGGCGTGTCAGCAGCGTGCATGCCTGCCTGTGCTTACGATGTCGACATTATGTACGCCTTGAAAAAACCTGAGTGTATACAGGACCTTGATAAGCTCATGTTTTGTGCTGCCGATGGCAGTGACCATCGGGTCTGTTGTAAGAGTAGAGGGGTGCCCTGGGCTTGTCAGAGATGGTGTGCAGGCAGGCCCGTGCAAGTACCCACGCATTGCGCTCTTATCTCGGCACGAGAAGTTGTTAGCTGCTTCGAGGAAGGCAAAGGAATTTTGCCCGGACCTCCACTCAAGGTCAAAGGTGTTAGGGTATGTGTCCTAATAACTATGGCTCAACCTGTGCGCGGAGCATGTAAATTCAGAAAAATGACTGAGAATTTAGAGGCACGTTTATGAGACGATAAGATGAACTATTTAAAATGAAATTAAGCATGAGGGCCAACCTTACAGCTACCCGGTGAGATCGTTGTCACGTGGGAGCCGCCGACAAAACATCCCGAAGTTGTGCAGTGGTATAAAATATTCTGGAGGCATGTCGGCTCGATGGATGCCAATAAAAATGAGACTGACAAGCGAGAATTCCGCTTCCCAGCTGATGACGATAAGATCTACGAGATTCTAGTCAAGGTAACAAGACATTCGGCTTGGTCTATAGTGATCATGTACATAAAACACAAACAAGTATTACAATTTTATATATTGAGTTTAAGGTTGTATATCGTTGCCCAAACACTGCGACCAGTAGCAAATGACAAAATCTCCAGTTATATACTACATGCCAGTTAGAAAAAAAAGTTCGATTTCCATGCAGTCATGCATTGAGCGTTGTTTATCTCTGGCCCTAATGCAGTTCTATCTTACAGACAGGATATCTTACCAGATTTAACCAAAAAAAGATCTGACTTTTACTTCTCTTGCCGTTGACACTTCAGGCGGGCAACCATTACGGCATGAGTCAGCCGGCCGATGCGCTCGTCGTACACAGTAATGATATTACGGCATACAGTGAGCGTCAGTCCGTCGCTGCAGCAGATGGTAGCCGCATTTTCATTTCGCTTTTGGTTGCGCTAGCCGTTATGGCTGCCGCAGCGGCAGGATTCATGTGGTATTATCGACGGCACAAACGTGCCACAAGCGGTGGCGGGCCATCAAACGCTGCCCCACATGGTGTTAGCTTCGAAAATCCAACTTATCTCAAGGATGGCATTTCGCTGTCGCCAGCGACCAACTCCGTCAACTTCAATGTGAGTAGTGCATGAAATGTAAAGAAGTTTGCGGGTATGCGAGCGTGGGTGCGTGTGTGTGTGTGTGTGTGTGTGGCTGTGAGTCACTTAGGGTGATGGCAAATGCGAGAATGAATAGAAGGTCATGGAAAGAGAGAGAGAGAGAGACCAAATCGGGAAAAATGCACAACGGTGACGGAAAGACCAAGCACTACAAGAGCAACAAATAATCAGCAGCCTCAACCGCCCACAGAGCGTGTTCGCCTTGCAGAATGCGAAGGATGCCAATGGAGGCCTCAAGGAAAACCAGGGCGGCAGAGAGCGCGATAGGAATGCACCGGCCGAGATTGATTTGACCGACACTTCGGGACCGCGTGCTGTTGACAACCATTATGAGGACTTCCGACATGTTCGGCTGCACTGAGACCATTACAGCAGCAGGCTAATGCAGAACGAAAATGAAAAATCCAAGAGTGCTGCTCTTCTCAGCCACGGAGGCGACAATATTATAATATATGTAGATAAACTGACTTTGGAGCCTTTCGTAGCAAGTTCTGGCACAGCACGGGTAGACAAATAGAAGCTGCGATAAGAACAGCGTGACCGGCCTCGTAGATCGTCCGATTCGCGCAATGCTCGCTTTGGGCACTTTTTCAACGAATTCCTATCCTACACTTACACGTACTCGTTCTCGCAGCTCTCTGACCAGGGCAGAACAATGCCTGTGGTATAATGTAGGTATATTTGAAATGTTAAAGAACTGCTTGGATGACTGCAAACGAAGAGGCTGAGATTGAAAAAACCGCGTCACTAAAGCCCAGGACAGCTCTTTCAAAAAATAATGTAAAAATCGAGCTAGCTTTTTCAGTAGTTGGTAAAAATAAAAAATATCAGCAGTAGGTTCAATATTAGCTCTTTAGCACGTATTAGCTTAACCGGATGCTACTTAGCGGATTGAGAATTTATGTACGTGCGTGTTGAGCAAACGACATGTTGCTAATTTTATCTAACGTGATCAGTAATTGTTTAAGAATAAAGAAAGACGGCATCTTACAGAAAGAAAAGGCATGTATTGTAGAGTTGTAAACGATACCTTTAGGAGGTGTCGTATCATTGTTGCAACTAGGGTCAGAAAAATGGAGTATCCCTGAAAATCGTGAGTTGATAAAGCCCGAGAAGCTGCTCGGAAACAATACGCACGATAACGAACCTATTACAGCAAAATACAGCAACAGACGCTATACATATGGTAGCGAACCTCTATCATCACTGTGATCTGCTCTCCAGGTGCCGACGAAGTTAAGATAAAATCGACATTTTTCTCATAGATAACATTAGTTTATTTGGGAATGGATATGAACATTTGTTTTCAAGTACTATAGGTAAGTATATA